>NW_028156569.1:0-47218 GCF_964263955.1 Coregonus lavaretus
CTGGAGCAGAGAACTAGCCCTGGAGCAGATAACTAGCCCTGGAGCAGAGAACTAGCCCTGGAGCAGAGAACTAGCCCTGGAGCAGATAACTAGCCCTGGAGCAGATAACTAGCCCTGGAGCAGATAACTAGCCCTGGATCAGATAACTAGCCCTGGAGCAGAGAACTAGCCCTGGAGCAGAGTACCAGCCCTGGAGCAGATAACTAGCCCTGGAGCAGAGAACTAGCCCTGGAGCAGAGAACTAGCCCTGGAGCAGAGAACTAGCCCTGGAGCAGAGAACTAGCCCTGGAGCAGAGAACTAGCCCTGGAGCAGAGAACTAGCCCTGGAGCAGATAACTAGCCCTGGAGCAGAGTACCAGCCCTGGAGCAGATAACTAGCCCTGGAGCAGATAACTAGCCCTGGAGCAGAGAACTAGCCCTGGAGCAGATAACTAGCCCTGGAGCAGATAACTAGCCCTGGAGCAGATAACTAGCCCTGGAGCAGAGAACTAGCCCTGGAGCAGACAACTAGCCCTGGAGCAGACAACTAGCCCTGGAGCAGACAACTAGCCCTGGAGCAGATAACTAGCCCTGGAGCAGACAACTAGCCCTGGAGCAGAGAACTAGCCCTGGAGCAGAGAACTAGCCCTGGAGCAGAGAACTAGCCCTGGAGCAGAGAACTAGCCCTGGAGCAGAGAACTAGCCCTGGAGCAGATAACTAGCCCTGGAGCAGATAACTAGCCCTGGAGCAGAGAACCAGCCCTGGAGCAGAGAACCAGCCCTGGAGCAGAGAACTAGCCCTGGAGCAGAGTACTAGCCCTGGAGCAGACAACTAGCCCTGGAGCAGAGAACTAGCCCTGGAGCAGAGAACTAGCCCTGGAGCAGAGAACTAGCCCTGGAGCAGATAACTAGCCCTGGAGCAGATAACTAGCCCTGGAGCAGAGAACTAGCCCTGGAGCAGATAACTAGCCCTGGAGCAGATAACTAGCCCTGGAGCAGATAACTAGCCCTGGAGCAGATAACTAGCCCTGGAGCAGAGAACTAGCCCTGGAGCAGACAACTAGCCCTGGAGCAGACAACTAGCCCTGGAGCAGATAACTAGCCCTGGAGCAGACAACTGGCCCTGGAGCAGAGAACTAGCCCTGGAGCAGAGAACTAGCCCTGGAGCAGAGAACTAGCCCTGGAGCAGAGAACTAGCCCTAGAGCAGAGAACTAGCCCTGGAGCAGAGAACTAGCCCTGGAGCAGAGAACTAGCCCTGGAGCAGAGAACTAGCCCTGGAGCAGAGAACTAGCCCTAGAGCAGAGAACTAGCCCTGGAGCAGAGAACTAGCCCTGGAGCAGAGAACTAGCCCTGGAGCAGATAACTAGCCCTGGAGCAGATAACTAGCCCTGGAGCAGAGAACCAGCCCTGGAGCAGAGAACCAGCCCTGGAGCAGAGAACTAGCCCTGGAGCAGAGTACTAGCCCTGGAGCAGACAACTAGCCCTGGAGCAGAGAACTAGCCCTGGAGCAGAGTACTAGCCCTGGAGCAGAGAACTAGCCCTGGAGCAGAGAACTAGCCCTGGAGCAGATAACTAGCCCTGGAGCAGATAACTAGCCCTGGAGCAGAGAACTAGCCCTGGAGCAGAGAACTAGCCCTGGAGCAGAGAACTAGCCCTGGAGCAGAGAACTAGCCCTGGAGCAGAGAACCAGCCCTGGAGCAGATAACTAGCCCTGGAGCAGATAACTAGCCCTGGAGCAGATAACTAGCCCTGGAGCAGAGAACCAGCCCTGGAGCAGATAACTAGCCCTGGAGCAGAGAACTAGCCCTGGAGCAGATAACTAGCCCTGGAGCAGAGAACTAGCCCTGGAGCAGAGAACTAGCCTTGGAGCAGAGAACTAGCCCTGGAGCAGAGAACTAGCCCTGGAGCAGATAACTAGCCCTGGAGCAGATAACTAGCCCTGGAGCAGATAACTAGCCCTGGAGCAGAGAACTAGCCCTGGAGCAGATAACTAGCCCTGGAGCAGAGAACCAGCCCTGGAGCAGAGAACCAGCCCTGGAGCAGAGAACTAGCCCTGGAGCAGAGAACTAGCCCTGGAGCAGATAACTAGCCCTGGAGCAGAGAACTAGCCCTGGAGCAGATAACTAGCCCTGGAGCAGATAACTAGCCCTGGAGCAGATAACTAGCCCTGGAGCAGAGAACTAGCCCTGGAGCAGATAACTAGCCCTGGAGCAGAGAACCAGCCCTGGAGCAGATAACTAGCCCTGGAGCAGATAACTAGCCCTGGAGCAGAGAACCAGCCCTGGAGCAGAGAACCAGCCAGGTAAAAACACTCCAGGTCTTCTCTAGGGGGGCAGACGTGATGCAATACCCATTACGCAATACCCCTGAGGGTCTGGCAACCATTAGGATCCCTCCCCCTTTCTCTCCCCATCTCCCCTGCCTCCCCCTCCCCATCTCCC
Source organism: Coregonus lavaretus (assembly GCF_964263955.1). NCBI lineage: Eukaryota > Metazoa > Chordata > Actinopteri > Salmoniformes > Salmonidae > Coregonus > Coregonus lavaretus. Next base: position 2,422 of record NW_028156569.1, read on the forward strand.
CTGCCTCCCCCTCCCCGTCTCCCCTGCCTCCCCCTCCCCGTCTCCACTGCCTCCGTCTCCCCTGCCTCCCCCCCCCAGACTCCCCTGCCTCCCCCTCCCCGTCTCCACTGCCTCCGTCTCCCCTGCCCCCCCCCCCCAGACTCCCCTGCCTCCCCCTCCCCCCCCTCTCACCGCCCCTCGTTTCCAGCAGGTTGACGTTTATTGCCATGAATCTTGCCCATGAGGCAGAACGGAGCGATTTCCGGTAGATGGGCCAGCTGCAAAGTCAAAATTGGCTATATCGTAAAAATCCATGAAAACAAACATTTGCTTTTTGCTCTTAAATTTAAGATTAGGGTTAGCAGTGTGGTTAAGGTTAGGGTTAAAATCTGATGTTATGACTTCGTGGCCGTGCCAGCGAGTGATCAGAGCTGCCTCCAGGGCAAGATTAATGACAATAAATGCCAAATCTACTCATTTCAACCCCCCCACCCCTGCCTTCGCACGACACAGGGATGTGAGCCTGGCACACCGGAAAGAACACGCAACATCAAACATTCATCAACCAAGACATAAAAAAGATTAAGTGGATATTTATGACGGTAGGCTATAGAGGCAGAGAACACGTCTCACTGTATACAGACATAATATAACATTTGCAAAATTTCTTTATTATTTTGGAACTTTTGTGAGTGTAATGTTTACTGTTAATATTTTATTGTTTATTTTATTAAGGCTTCTAGATAGTCACTGAAACCCTATGACAGAACTTATCTGACTTTGATACATTATATACAACACATGAATATAAATAGTCCAGTTCTCTCTCAAACAGAGCCCACAATCACAATTTAAGGACACAGTGCATTCGGAAAGTATTCAGACCCCTTCCCTTTTTCCACATTTTGTTACATTACAGCCTTATTCTAAAATGGATTAAATAAATAATCATTCTCATAAATATACACACAATACCCCATAATGACAAAGCGAAAACAGGTTTGTGTATTTTTTGGCAAATGTCAAAATAACAAAAAACAAAAACACCTTATTTACATAAGTATTCAGACCCTTTGCTATGAGACTTGAAATTGAACTCAGCTGCATCCTGTTTCCATTGATCATCCTTGAGATGTTTCTACAACTTGATTGGAGTCCACCTGTGGTAAATTCAATTGATTGGACATGATTTGGAAAGGCACCCACCTGTCTATATAAAAGTCCCTTCAGTTGACAGTGCATGTCAGAGCAAAAACCAAGCCATGAGGTCGAAGGAAGCTCTGAGACAGGATTGTGTCGAGGCACAGATCTGGGGAAGGGTACCAAAACATTTCTGTAGCATTGAAGGTCCCCAAAAACACAGTGGCCTCCATCATTCTTAAATGGAAGAAGTTTGGAACCACCAAGACTCTTCCTAAAGCTGGTCGCTCGGCCACTCCTCAGTAAAAGGCACATGACAGCCCGCTTAGAGCTTGCCAAAAGGCTATGAGAAACACGATTCTCTGGTCTGATTAAGCCAAGATTGAACTCTTTGGCCTGAATGCCAAGCGCCTCGTCTTAAGGAAACCTAGCACCATCCCTACGGTGAAGCATGGTGGTGGCAGCAACATGCTGTGGCATTGTTTTTCAGCGGCAGGGACTGGGAGACTAGTCAGGATCGAAGGAAAGATGAACGGAGCAAAGTACACAGAGATCCTTGATGAAAGCCTGCTCCAGAGCACTCTGGACCTCAGACTTGGGCGAAGGTTCACCTTCCAACAGGACAACGACACTAAGTACACAGCCAAGACAATGCAGGAGTGGCTTCGGGACAAGTCTCTGAATGTCCTTGAGTGGCCCAGCCAGAGCCCGGACTTGAACCCGTTTAAACATCTCTGGAGAGACCTGAAAATAGCTGTGCAGCGACGCTCCACATCCAACCTGACAGAGCTTGAGAGGATCTGCAGAGAAGAATGGGAGAAACTCCCCAAATACAGGTGTGCCAAGCTTGTAGCGTCATACCTAAGAAGACTTGAGGCTGTAATCACTGCCAAAGGTGCTTCAACAAAGTACTGAGTAAAGGGTCTGAACACTTATGTAAATGTGATATTTCAGTAGTTATTTTTTTATACATTTGCAAAAAATTTCCAAAAACCTATTTTCGCTTTGTCATTATGAGGTGTTGTGTGTAGATTGATGAGGGGGGAAAACAATGTAATCCATTTTAGAATAAGGCTGTAACGTAACAAAATGTGGAAAAAGTCAAGGGGTCTGAATACTTTCCGAATTCACTGTACGTATCTGCATTCTGACAAATCATCTGACAAAATATCAGGTAAAACTACAAGCAAAAGCCTTGATCTAAGATCCTCCCCTACCTTGGGGACTCTGTATAAGCTACACTACAGCTATGAAGCACAACTCCCCTGACACCATCCCACACAAGGGAGATCCTCCTTCCCCTGACACCATCCCACACATGGGAGACCCTCTTATGGGTAGAAAAGTCAAGCAAACACACTGATCACTGTGACTTACCCTAGATACAGACACAGGCCCAAGCACTGGTAACATTAACATACTGTGCTTCTAAGGACAGTCTACACAAGAGTGTTCAAAAAGGGTTCTTTGGCTGTCCCCATAGGAGACCCCTTTTTGGTTCCAGGTTTTTTTTTTTTTTACGTTTGGTTCGAGGTAGAACCTTTTTGGGTTCCATGTAGAAAGGGTTCTACATGGAACCCAAAACAGTTCTACTTGGAACCAAAAGTGTTCTACCTGGAACCAACAAGGGTTCTTCAAAGGATTCTTCTATGGGGACAGCCAAAGAATCCTTTTAGGTTCTAAATAGCAACTTTTTTCTAAGAGTGTAGCAGAGAATGAAACAAAACGAGGATGCTGTGGTAGTTTCTTCTCAGACTGTGTTCAGTGCTAGCCTGGTCCCAGATCTGTTTGTGCTGTCTTACCAACTCCTATGGTCATTACCTAGCCCGGTCCCAGATCTGTTTGTGCTGTCTCACCAACTCCTATGGTCATTACCTAGCCTGGTCCCAGATCTGTTTGTGCTGTCTTACCAACTCCTATGGTCATTACCTAGCCTGGTCCCAGATCTGTTTGTGCTGTCTTACCAACTCCTATGGTCATTACCTAGCCTGGTCCCAGATCTGTTTGTGCTGTCTTACCAACTCCTATGGTCATTACCTAGCCTGGTCCCAGATCTGTTTGTGCTGTCTTACCAACTCCTATGGTCATTACCTAGCCTGGTCCCAGATCTGTTTGTGCTGTCTTACCAACTCCTATGGTCATTACCTAGCCTGGTCCCAGATCTGTTTGTGCTGTCTTACCAACTCCTATGGTCATTTGCAAACAGATCTGGGACCAGGCTAGTTTAAAGCTGGTATAACTGCCTGTCTCTTCATTACTGTGTACTCTGAAACGATGACGCTATTTCTGCATCATCTGCACAACTACCCCAGCCATGTATTCAGAATAATCCACCGCCGAAGAGGTAGAGGATGACTGAAAGCTCATACCTCGTTAATCGTCACAGAGTCAGTAACTGTGTTGCTCCACGTCGCTCACCAAAAACGTATCAAAGTTAGCACGCTGTGAAAATAGACATAGACAACTGCACTTTACTGCACTGCACTTTACTGAACCTGCAAAACGTCCTGCAAAAAAATGCACAGGACCCTGTGGAGTAGAGCCTGTAGAGTAGAGCCTGTAGAGTAGAGCCTGAAGAGTAGAGCCTGTAGAGTAGAGCCTGAAGAGTAGAGCCTGAAGAGTAGAGCCTGAAGAGTAGAGCCTGTAGAGTAGAGCCTGTAGAGTAGAGCCTGAAGAGTAGAGCCTGTAGAGTAGAGCCTGTAGAGTAGAGCCTGTAGAGTAGAGCCTGTAGAGTAGAGCCTGTAGAGTAGAGCCTGAAGTAGAGCCTGTAGAGTAGAGCCTGTAGAGTAGAGCCTGTAGAGTAGAGCCTGAAGTAGAGCCTGTAGAGTAGAGCCTGTAGAGTAGAGCCTGTAGAGTAGAGCCTGAAGTAGAGCCTGTAGAGTAGAGCCTGTAGAGTAGAGCCTGTAGAGTAGAGCCTGAAGTAGAGCCTGTAGAGTAGAGCCTGTAGAGTAGAGCCTGTAGAGTAGAGCCTGAAGTAGAGCCTGTAGAGTAGAGCCTGTAGAGTAGAGCCTGTAGAGTAGAGCCTGAAGTAGAGCCTGTAGAGTAGAGCCTGAAGTAGAGCCTGTAGAGTAGAGCCTGTAGAGTAGACCCTGTAGAGTAGAGCCTGTAGAGTAGAGCCTGTAGAGTAGAGCCTGTAGAGTAGAGCCTGTAGAGTAGAGCCTGAAGTAGAGCCTGTAGAGTAGAGCCTGTAGAGTAGACCCTGTAGAGTAGAGCCTGTAGAGTAGAGCCTGTAGAGTAGACCCTGTAGAGTAGAGCCTGAAGTAGAGCCTGTAGAGTAGAGCCTGTAGAGTAGAGCCTGTAGAGTAGAGCCTGAAGTAGAGCCTGTAGAGTAGAGCCTGTAGAGTAGAGCCTGTAGAGTAGAGCCTGAAGTAGAGCCTGTAGAGTAGAGCCTGAAGTAGAGCCTGTAGAGTAGAGCCTGTAGAGTAGACCCTGTAGAGTAGAGCCTGTAGAGTAGAGCCTGTAGAGTAGAGCCTGTAGAGTAGAGCCTGTAGAGTAGAGCCTGAAGTAGAGCCTGTAGAGTAGAGCCTGTAGAGTAGACCCTGTAGAGTAGAGCCTGTAGAGTAGAGCCTGTAGAGTAGACCCTGTAGAGTAGAGCCTGAAGTAGAGCCTGTAGAGTAGAGCCTGTAGAGTAGAGCCTGTAGAGTAGAGCCTGAAGTAGAGCCTGTAGAGTAGAGCCTGTAGAGTAGAGCCTGTAGAGTAGAGCCTGAAGTAGAGCCTGTAGAGTAGAGCCTGTAGAGTAGAGCCTGTAGAGTAGAGCCTGAAGTAGAGCCTGTAGAGTAGAGCCTGTAGAGTAGAGCCTGTAGAGTAGAGCCTGAAGTAGAGCCTGTAGAGTAGAGCCTGAAGTAGAGCCTGTAGAGTAGAGCCTGTAGAGTAGACCCTGTAGAGTAGAGCCTGTAGAGTAGAGCCTGTAGAGTAGACCCTGTAGAGTAGAGCCTGTAGAGTAGAGCCTGTAGAGTAGAGCCTGTAGAGTAGACCCTGTAGAGTAGAGCCTGTAGAGTAGAGCCTGTAGAGTAGAGCCTGTAGAGTAGAGCCTGTAGAGTAGAGCCTGTAGAGTAGAGCCTGTAGAGTAGAGCCTGTAGAGTAGAGCCTGAAGAGTAGAGCCTGTAGAGTAGAGCCTGTAGAATAGAGCCTGTAGAGTAGAGCCTGTAGAGTAGAGCCTGAAGCAGAAACTCCAAGATCTAGAGCCTTGAGTTGATTCTCCAGCTTCACCAGATAGAGAACTTCTAGGTATACCATGACGCTCCTGCCAAACAGACACACTACCCAGCTCTCCCCAGTCAGAAAGCACACTGCTACTGCAACCCTTTGTAATATATGCCATTTTTCAAAGAAGTGAGGGAAGGTTTTAAAATAACAAAACCAAAAGAGCTGGTAAGCTACTTCCTCTTCTTCTGTTCTTTTATCAAGTTCTATTCTCTCCTTTATATTGCGGCATAAATCCTCCCTCCTCTTTCATGTGTGGCACGGTGAGTCTGAGCAGAGCTGTCAGAAGGATGCTGAGCAGAGCTGTCAGAAGGATGCTGAGCAGAGCTGTCAGAAGGATGCTGAGCAGAGCTGTCAGAAGGATGCTGAGCAGAGCTGTCAGAAGGATGCTGAGCAGAGCTGTCAGAAGGATGCTGAGCAGAACCTATAGGGGTCCTATAGGGGTCCTATAGGGATGTCAATTATCACATCCATTGGTCTGTTGGCATTTTACCAAAACAATGATGATTCTACTCTATACAGCCGTCGAGATACAGCCGTCCAGATCAAACCAGATCAGATGAGAGGAGATCCAAGATGTGGCATGAATCGTAAACAAGTCATAGAGTAGTTGTCCCAAATTACACCCTATTCCCTATATAGTGCACTACTTTTTACCAGGACCCATAGGGAATAGGGTACCATTTAGGACCCAGACAAAGCTTTTGTTTCACACTCACCCACACAGATATACACTCACCCACACAGATATACACTCACCCACACAGATATACACTCACCCACACATATATACACTCACCCACACAGATATACACTCACCCACACAGATATACACTCACCCACACAGATATACACTCACCCACACATACATACACACACTCACACAGATATACACTCATCCACACAAATATATACTCACCCACACAGATATACACACACCCACACAGATATACACTCATCCACACAGATATACAGTCATCCACACAGATATCCAGTCATCCACTACAAGCTTGGGTACACCTGTATTTGCAGTATTTCTCCCATTCTTCTCTGCAGATCCTCTCAAGCTCTGTCAGGTTGGATGTGGAGTGTCGCTACACAGCTATATTCAGGTCACTCCAGAGATGTTCGGGGTAGGTGCATGTCTGACATCAATGTGTGCGCAATTACAATGATCATTTAATATGGTACATTTCTCAAAGAATTATGTAACATAAACATACTGTTGACACGTAGGCTATGGTGTAATGGAATGTTTTGCCTTGTGCGGTGGGTTTTGTGGGTTTTGACACTCTTATATAGGTGTCATAACCAGACATAAAATAACACAATATATGTCACAACAGGTCTAAATATATGTGTCATGACAGTGTTATGACCATATTATAAGTTATAATTTTTTCCTGTATGACAAACGCAGAATTCTGCGTTAACACGACCCCTACGTTTAACTTGCTAGTTATCTAAGTAAGTGGCTGAATTATTAAGGTGACGGGACATCATATTGTGTTACCTTTCTGCCGCGTTTGAGAAGTCAAAGCCCTTTGGATGAGTTATCTGAACAGCTGCCACTATTTTGATTTCCTAGCGTTTCTTTCTCCGCTCAGTTCTCGGGCCGTCTGCTCCTCCCCCCTCTTCGAGCAGAGCAGGCAGGCCCGTTGCCCTAGCGACTCCAGACTCCACCCAGACACAGAGTGTACGCATGCTGCCCCAGAGCCAGTACTGGTCTTCCTTCAGACAAGCATGCCTCATAACTTTGTTCATTTGCACAATGTCTCTCGTCCACATTCGCTTGTAAATGTCCAAACTGCATTGTCTGTCTTTGCAATTCATTTATTTTCGTTTGCGCTCGTTAGCATATTTAGCTAGCAGCCTCCATGGAAATTCGCTATTAAGTGTGCTTTTTTGAATTTTTTCGGCTTGTGTCCTAAGCCGGTAATACCTTAAATCCCGGGTTGAGATACCGCCCAACCCTACCACTTCCATCTGAAAAATGTGCCAAAGTGATTGAAAAAAAATGCATTTGGAACTAGATTAGACTAGACTAGTGCCACTGCCAATGTTTTTCGATTCCATCCAGCGGATCCCATCTCTGTCCAATAATTAGAGTGTAATTGGTGTCAGTAGCAGGCAGCAGGAGTCATGCCCTACATTCACTTTTCTCTGCTGACTGACTGGTTGACTTGTTGACTGACTGACTGACTGACTGACTGACTGACTGACTGACTGACTGACTGACTGACTGGCTGACTGACTGACTGACTGACTGACTGACTGACAGATTGACTGACTGACTGACTGTCTGACTGACGGATTGACTGACTGACTGACTGACTGACGGATTGACTGACTGGCTGACTGACTGACTGACTGACTGACAGATTGACTGACTGGCTGACTGGCTGACTGACTGACTGACTGACTGACAGATTGACTGGTTGACTGACTGACTGACTGGCTGACTGACTGACTGACTGACTGGCTGACTGACTGGCTGACTGGCTGACTGACAGATTGACTGACTGACTGACTGACTGACTGACGGATTGACTGACTGACTGACTGACTGACGGATTGACTGACTGACTGACTGACTGACTGACTGACTGACTGACGGATTGACTGACTGACTGACTGACTGACTGGCTGATTGACTCACTGGCTGATTGACTAACTAAAGGTCAATCCATGCTATTTTGAGCAGAAAACGTCTTCATTATTAGTGTCATTCATATCTTTAGTCCTCAGCTTGGGGAAAACAAGAAGAAGAAGAAACCAGGAAGGTGAGATAAACATTGTTTTGTTTTGTGCCCTTGGAAAAGACAACACTTCTTCTCCATCCACAGAGAAACCAGCCTGCTGTGCCCTTGGAAAAGACAACACTTCTTCTCCATCCACAGAGAAACCAGCCTGCTGTGCCCTTGGAAAAGACAACACTTATTCACCATCCACAGAGAAACCAGCCTGATGTGCCCTTGGAAAAGACAACACTTATTCACCATCCACAGAGAAACCAGCCTGATGTGCCCTTGGAAAAGACAACACTTATTCACCATCCACAGAGAAACCAGCCTGATGTGAAACAGGAATACCAACTTCTGATTAGAAAGTAAAAACAACATTGTTTGCATCCCAAATGCACCCTATTCCCTATGTAGTGATTTACTTTTGACCAGGACTGAAAGTAGTGCACTACATAGGGAATAGGATGCCATTTGGGATGCAGATAGCCTAGTGATTAAATGCGTTGTGCCAATAACCGAAAGGTCGCTGGTTTGAATCCCCGAGCCGACTAGGTGAAAAATCTGTCTATGTGCCTTTGAGCAAGGCACTTAACCCTAATTGCTCCTGTAATTCGCTCTGGGTAGAGCGTCTGCTAAATGACTCAAATGTAAATTTGGACGGCAGACACTGTAACAAATGTAATAAATTGACTTGTGAATAAGGCTGGCTTTAACAATGACTCATATAGACAGACAGTTCAGAGTAGTTTTACCCCGCCCCTTCTTTTTACCCCGCCCCTTCTTTTTACCCCACCCCTTCTGTGGTCCTGTATGCAGGCCAGGGAGGAATACAAAGGGGGTGAGGTGTACGTATGACTGGAAGTCTGGGGAATGGGGCTTGGGGGATGGGTAAGGTAGGGGTCTGGTTATCCAAGACACATTTTCTCATTTAATTCAGCTACAGTGAGGGAAAAAAGTATTTGATCCCCTGCTGATTTTGTACGTTTGCCCACTGACAAAGACATGATCAGCCTATAATTTTAATGGTAGGTTTATTTGAACAGTGAGAGACAATGTGTAGGTCTACAATCTTGTCCCTGACATCCTTGGAGAGCTCTTTGGTCTTGGCCATGGTGGAGAGTTTGGAATCTGATTGATTGATTGCTTCTGTGGACAGGTGTCTTTTATACAGGTAACAAACTGAGATTAGGAGCACTCCCTTTAAGAGTGTGCTCCTAATCTCAGCTCGTTACCTGTATAAAAGACACCTGGGAGCCAGAAATCTTTGATTGAGAGGGGGTCAAGTACTTATTTCCCTCATTAAAATGCAAATCAATTGATAACATTTTTGACATGCATTTTTCTGGATTTTGTTGTTGTTATTCTGTCTCTCACTGTTCAAATAAACCTACCATTAAAATTATAGACTGATAATTTCTTTGTCAGTGGGCAAACGTACAAAATCAGCAGGGGATCACATACTTTTTTCCCTCAATGTAATGTACAATAATCTACAGGAAAAGCCAGAAAATTAACTAATTTACTACAGTAGATTGCCACTTATACACATATCAGACCCCTTAAGATGATGCTCACAATCTGTTGTAGCTTCAATGGAGATGGGTAGAGGGGTGGAGGAGGGTGGAGGGGTAGAGAGATGGAGGGGTGGAGGGGTAGAGGGATGGAGGGGTAGAGGGGTAGAGGGGTGGAGGGGTAGAGGGATGGAGGGGTAGAGGGGTGGAGGGGTGGAGGGGTAGAGAGATGGAGGGGTGGAGGGGTGGAGGGGTGGAGGGGTAGAGGGGTGGAGGGGTGGAGGGAGGAGGGGTGGAGGAGTGGAGGGAGGAGGGGTGGAGGGAGGAGGGGTAGAGGGGTGGAGGGGTGGAGGGGTGGAGGGGTGGAGGGGTAGAGAGATGGAGGAGGGTGGAGGGGTAGAGAGATGGAGGGGTGGAGGGGTAGAGAGATGGAGGGGTGGAGGGGTGGAGGGGTGGAGGGAGGAGAAGAGGAAGGCCCAGGGAAGAAAGAGGTGCAGGCTGGAGGGGTGGAGGGAGGAGGGATGGAGGGAGGAGGGATGAGGGGTGGAAGGGTGGAGTGGTGGAGGTTGGAAGGTGGAGGGGTTCTGGGGGGAAGGGTGTTCGGGAGTAAGCCCAGGGAAGAGCAGACTAAGCTGTAGAGACTGCCAGGTCAAGCAGCTCTGTGAATAGGGCTCATCTGGAGAGCCCAGGGAAGCAGAGGGAAGCACACGCGAGCGAGCGCACGCACACAAACAAACACACACACACACACACACACACACAGCTGAGGGAATAGTAAATACTGAGGGAGTCCTGCTACGCTGGGCTGAGTGACAGACAGACAGCCTTCCTCTAGAGCAGAAGCCTCAGGGTTTCCTCCTCTCCCCTCCCCTCACCCTGCTGTAGGCGTCCAACCCGTGATCCCGGCCAGACATCTGTACTGCTGAAACAGCACCAAGAGCTTCTCTCCAAGTCTCCAAGGCTTAAATCCAGGGAGGATGTTTTGTCAGACATCAGAAAAAAAGAGTATGGAGTTGTGTTTCTTTTCAAAAAGCTGAGCCTCTGTTCTAGTCGTACTGTCACAGTTATTTTCCAGAGTTTTAAAAGCGAGGTAGTCCCTCTAAGACTAGCCAGACACTTTCCTTCTTCCTGTTTCGGTCCAACACATTGTCTGCATCCCAAATGGCACACTAGGAAATAGGGTGCTATTTGGGATGCGACCGTTCTGCCATCCCACCCATTAGTCATTAATTCAAAGAATTTATATTAAAAACCACTTAGAAACCCAGACTGGATCAAAAAAAAAATATATATATATAGAACAGAATAGGAAAAGGGTCAGGGGGATACCTGGTCAGCTGTAGAACTGAACGCATTCAACAGAAATGTGTCTTCCGCATTTAACCCAACCCCTCTGAATCAGAGAGGTGCGGGGGGGGGGACTGCCTTAATCCACATCCACGTCATCGGCGCCCCGGGAACAGTGGGTTAACTGCCTTGCTCAGGGGCAGGGTTGGGTGGTATCCAGATACATACTGTTCCTGTACCATACTGGGGTATACGGTATTACCATCAGTGCACACAAGGGGGCGCTATTTCGGTATTACCATCAGTGCACACAAGGGGGCGCTATTCCCCCCCCCCCCTCAAATTGGGCAGCAGGTTATAAAAGTATGTTGATCCAGGAGGAGTTTGATTGTGTCTGCTTTAACCAATAAGCTTGATCTTGCCATCTAGCCACTTAGCTAGCATGTTAGCAAACCAAATGCATAGCTGGAGCTAGGCTTGGGAAGAATACCGTATATATACCGTATACCGGGGTATTTGGAAAAAGCCATGGGATGGTTTTTCAATACAGTCAATACCGTTGAAACTATTTCTTATACTTTTTTTTTTTATACATTTGAATATCTGTAGCTACGTTTTAAGTAAATACCCTGCAGTCGACTTGTGCAATACGTTAGAAGATAAAGAAGATTGCGTTCTGCAATTTCACCTGCCACAATTGTTCATTATAAAGCTTACCGGTATTCCCCAGTCACGTGGTGTTTGTTTACAATCACACAATGAGGAGAGACCGGAGCCTTGTGAGTCACCCACTGTTGTCCAGCATGCACCAGGTGATCTAGTTACAGTATGGAATTCACAACTAAATTTTTGCCGGCTTGATATCTTAGAACTATTAAAGTTAACTGTCTACAAAATGCTCTGCAGTTGAGCATTTGGTTTGCTCATTTAGTAGCTAGTTAGCTATCTAGCTAAGTGCTTAGCTTCTTCCAAAATCAAGCTTCGCTTGGTAACAGCAGAGAATCCTCTCCTGGATCAAGAGCCTTGCTGTCTAACATTTGTTTTGTTCGTGCAGCAAACTGTGAGTAGCATTTTTGAGTTTCTTGTATAGTTTAGGTCAGAGACATTATAAAATGTTCGCAATGTGCTTGTTAGCATTTAGGTAGCGTTTTCTAAACTTCGGATTACAGAGCCTCAGTCAGGTTTGAAAACAGCACCTGTTGTGTTCAGTGCCGGTATTACCAATATCCCAGTATGGCACAAGGTTGGTATGACAATCTGGATATGGCCCAAACCTAGCTGGAGCCCTAAGATGGATATCATTAATTTACCACATCTTAGATAGTTAACTTATAGTTATAAGCAGCGGCGTAGTACGCACCCCCCAAGCTTTAGGGCACCCCAAACCCACCCCCTTTAGGGCACCCCAAACCCACCCCCTTTAGGGCACCCCAAACCCACCCCCTTTAGGGCATCCCAAACCCACCCCCTTTAGGGCATCCCAAACCCACCCCCTTTAGGGCATCCCAAACCCACCCCCTTTAGGGCACCCCAAACCCATCCCCTTTAGGGCACCCCAAACCCACCCCCTTTAGGGCACCCCAAACCCACCCCCTTTAGGGCACCCCAAACCCACCCCCTTTAGGGCATCCCAAACCCACCCCCTTTAGGGCATCCCAAACCCACCCCCTTTAGGGCACCCCAAACCCACCCCCTTTAGGGCATCCCAAACCCACCCCCTATAGGGCACCCCAAACCCACCCCCTTTAGGGCACCCCAAACCCATCCCCTTTAGGGCATCCCAAACCCACCCCCTTTAGGGCATCCCAAACCCACCCCCTTTAGGGCACCCCAAACCCACCCCCTTTAGGGCACCCCAAACCCACCCCCTTTAGGGCACCCCAAACCCATCCCCTTTAGGGCACCCCAAACCCATCCCCTTTAGGGCACCCCAAACCCACCCCCTTTTTTTAATGGTATTGAAAATCATACTGTAGGTATTTCAGAAAACCCCGGTATACTGTCTATATGGTATACCGCCCAAGCCTAGAACAGAACTCATTAAAGAGAAAGATTAGCAATCGCTCTCTTCTGTCCCTGTTGGAAGTGTGTTGGTGCGCATCACAAATGGCACCCTATTTCCAATTTAGTGCACTACTTTTGACCAGGGCCCTGATCAAAAGTAGTGCACTAAATAGGGAATAGGGTGCCATTTGGGACACGTTTTGGATGGTAGAAGGGACTTATGGCTTATGCTCCATTACCCCCCATTACTGGGAGTCTGAGCTAATCAATAACAGATCAAAGCTGCCAGGGATCTGCTTCCCCCAATCCATCCGAGAAGCTGCTCTGTTCTCCACTCACTGGGCCTGGGAAGGAGCTGGCCATGCGATGACATGTGAAATGAAAAAGACTGCCCAGTTATCTCTAGACGCAACTAGATCAGTCAATATTAAAGCCCCAGATAGAGGAGAGGGGAATCGAACCTGGACTGCCAGATTGACTTTCCAAGCTGACAACGGACTCACAGGTACACACACGTGCATGCATACACGCACACCAAAAACACACACCAAGCCCCTGTCAAATCAGTATGGACATTCTATCGGTCCCTTAGTCTGGGCTTCATCTTCAGCAGTATCAGAAGGCCTGGGAATAGCCAGGATTCAATAAGCCTAAAGACTAGAGAACCAGTCATGAACACTGTTTTAGACGTGGAGGACAGGAGAACCAGTCATAAACACTGTTTCAGATGTGAAGGACAGGAGAACCAGTCATGAACACTGTTTCAGATGTGAAGGACAGGAGAACCAGTCATGAACACTGTTTCAGATGTGAAGGACAGGAGAACCAGTCATGAACACTGTTTTAGATGTGAAGGACAGGAGAACCAGTCATAAACACTGTTTTAGATGTGAAGGACAGGAGAACCAGTCACAAACACTGTTTTAGATGTGAAGGACAGGAGAACCAGTCATAAACACTGTTTCAGATGTGAAGGACAGGAGAACCAGTCATGAACACTGTTTTAGATGTGAAGGACAGGAGAACCAGTCATGAACACTGTTTTAGATGTGAAGGACAGGAGAACCAGTCATGAACACTGTTTTAGATGTGGAGGACAGGAGAACCAGTCATGAACACTGTTTTAGATGTGAAGGACAGGAGAACCAGTCATGAGCACTGTTTTAGATGTGAAGGACAGGAGAACCAGTCATGAACACTGTTTTAGATGTGAAGTACAGGAGAACCAGTCATGAACACTGTTTTAGATGTGAAGGACAGGAGAACCAGTCATAAACACTGTTTTAGATGTGGAGGACAGGAGAACCAGTCATGAACACTGTTTTAGATGTGAAGGACAGGAGAACCAGTCATGAACACTGTTTTAGATGTGAAGGACAGGAGAACCAGTCATGAACACTGTTTTAGATGTGAAGGACAGGAGAACCAGTCATAAACACTGTTTTAGATGTGGAGGACAGGAGAACCAGTCATGAACACTGTTTCAGATGTGAAGGACAGGAGAACCAGTCAAGGAGGCCATTTGCAAAATGTTCAGAGGAGGTCTTACTCTGTGCTGATTTGAGCTGTCATCATGGGTTGACAGGTTAATGAATGTCCCCAATATATATATATAATATATATACAGTATATATAGCAATATAAACACATTATCTGCGTTCCAAATGGCACCCTAGTCCATATATAGTGCACTACATTTGACCAGGGGCCCACAGGGAATAGGGTGCCATTTGGAACGCAGGCACCATACATGAGCTCCAATGCAATAGAATACAGTAGGAATGTCTTATAAACCAGTCTGGGGAATTATCACAACGTTCTCTGTTGGGCAGTAGGAATGTCTTATAAACCAGTCTGGGGAATGAGCACAACGTTCTCTGTTGGGCAGTAGGAATGTCTTATAAACCAGTCTGGGGAATTAGCACAACGTTCTCTGTTGGGCAGTAGCTCAGCTCAATGATATTTAGGGCCGTTGTGTTTTCACAATACTGATTGAGTAGTTATGAAGCGAGAGATGGGTAATCAATATTTGAATTGCTGGGCAGACTGCAGCCACTAAGAAGACAGGGGCAGTTTGAATGTAATGATACAAATCAGAGAAATGCTGATCAGTCAGGTAAGGTTGTTTTCCACTCAGAACCCAACTTTGTCATTCAAACTATGTAACAGAGTTCCACAATTCCACCGGTAACAACAGAAATAGCTGTTTGATCTCAAGTTGTTTAGATATTAACAGTACTATATAAAGATTTCTCACAATATCAAGTCTATCCCACACAAAGGGAAATGTGTGATTCCACATAACAACCAGACTGTATTTAGCCTGGTGGAGTTACTGAACTGGAGATCAGGATCAATAGTGTTCTCCCAATAACCTGATTCAGCAGCCTTTCACAAAGGTTAACGTCATACTGACGTTACGACGGTACGTTGTGTCATTACAACACTACGGTCATACTGACGTTACGACGGTACGTTGTGTCATTACAACACTACGGTCATACCGACGTTACGACGGTACGTTGTGTCATTACAACACTACGGTCATACCGACGTTACGACGGTACGTTGTGTCATTACAACACTACGGTCATACCGACGTTACGACGTTACGTTGTGTCATTACAACACTACGGTCATACCGACGTTACGACGGTACGTTGTGTCATTACAACACTACGGTCATACCGACGTTACGTTGTGTCATTACAACACTACGGTCATACTGACGTTACGACGGTACGTTGTGTCATTACAACACTACGGTCATACCGACGTTACGACGTTACGTTGTGTCATTACAACACTACGGTCATACCGACGTTACGACGGTACGTTGTGTCATTACAACACTACGGTCATACCGACGTTACGACGGTACGTTGTGTCATTACAACACTACGGTCATACCGACGGTACGTTGTGTCATTACAACACTACGGTCATACCGACGTTACGACGGTACGTTGTGTCATTACAACACTAAGGTCATACCGACGTTACGACGGTACGTTGTGTCATTACAACACTACGTTCATACCGACGTTTACGACGGTACGTTGTGTCATTACAACACTACGGTCATACCGACGTTACGACGGTACGTTGTGTCATTACAACACTACGGTCATACCGACGTTTACGACGGTACGTTGTGTCATTACAACACTACGGTCATACCGACGTTACGACGGTACGTTGTGTCATTACAACACTACGGTCATACTGACGTTACGACGTTACGTTGTGTCATTACAACACATAAAAAATACGTTATTACTCTTGATTGATTGGCACAACAGATGTCCTGTTGCTTGTGTACCAGAGGTGAACTGCATCAGTAAAAACGCCTCAGTCTAAGCTATTTGGGGGACGCCACAAAAAACACTAATAGGTATTCATTTCCAAATGAAAAATGGTTCCTTTTGTAGAGCCATGTTTTTGCCAACACAAACACAGCTTGGTTTGATACAATATGAATGAGAAAAGGTTTTCCAGCATTTCTCCTGGGACATTGTGTCGATGGCTGAAACACTGAAACACCAAATCAAACAATGTCCTATGTGGCCTGGTCCAAAGTAGTGAACTATAGAGAGAATAGACTGTATTCCTTTAGACACGGTTGGGGAATAGTTAACTTACGAAATGTGTGACCTTTCAATAGAGTGCACTACCTGCCAGATGGAGGAGAAAGGGAGTTGGGGATTTTTAACTTGGTATATAAATGGGATTAGTTCTAGTAGTCTCTTCCAATTTTGTAAATGAAACGTTTTGGAGGTTAGGCCATGAGATTACGCCTTAACAGGTGTATATAAATTACAAATCATGAAATCCACCCTACGTAAAGTTCTAGAATAACTAACTTTGCATCATGACACTGTGGATGATAGAAGTCTCTCTGTCCCTCCCTGACTAAAAGAAGACAAGACATCTCTCTCGCTCTCTCTCGCTCTCTCTCCCTCTCCCTCGAGGTCCAGTGATTCAAGAAGATTTGAAAGCCAAGCAATTTTATGCTGTGCTGCTGCTCGGTGACTGAGTACTGAGAGAGTACTGTCTTGTAGGAGCGATCCATTTTCGTGAAGGGGTGGTGTACCTAATAAACTGGCCTGTGAATGTATATCAAAATGGTGCCATTTGAGACGCAAGCCTAAGATCTAAGTATTTGGGTTCAGTGAAAACAGCCTTGTATTACAGACAGACAGATATGTCGATGCTTCTACCACATGGATTCCCGTCGGTTTGTTTGAGGTGAAACCAACCGAGCTTCAGGGGATTGATTACCTCACAACAATTGGCTTTTGGATATCACACTACAAGTACTGTGTTTCTGCATCCCAAATGGCACGCTATTCCCTTTATAGTGCACTACTTTTGATGCTGGGAACTGGCCAAAAGTAGTGCACTATATAGGGAATAGGGTGCCATTTGTAACGTACAACAACTACTGTGTATACAGACTGCAGTGCCCACTGCTCCCTCATTAACCTGCCCAGGCCTAAACCCCTATGAGGAAATGACGTTAATGCAGAGGGGGGTTACCAGGATCATCTGTGAACCACTCCAACAATGACCCTTTACATTTTTTTCTGAGGCTCTGAGAGTTGGCGAAGACACCACTTCCGCAGTAAGCGTGAGTTGAGCAGGAAACACAGATCTGCAGGCTTAAAACCCTCCTCAGCTTTCACCGGCCAGAGAAGTTAGAGCCAGATGAAAACCCTCCTCAGCTTTCACCGGCCAGAGAAGTTAGAGCCAGATGAAAACCCTCCTCAGCTTTCACCGGCCAGAGAAGTTAGAGCCAGATGAAAACCCTCCTCAGCTTTCACCGGCCAGAGAAGTTAGAGCCAGACACGTCGCCAACCTCCGCACAGCTCCAGACCTGGGTTCAAATACCATTTGAAATCTTTCAAATACTTTGAGTGCCAGATGGGCGATGTTTGCACTTTTAAAACATTTCTATTGGTTCCATTGCAACAAGCAAGCACAGATACAGAATTGTCAATGATTTCCAATAGTATTTGAACCCGGGTACAACACAGCCCAGGCAGCAAGGTAGAGGAGAACAGAGGACAGCTAACCAGCCAGCCAGGAGGAGAAGCGTCTTCTCTGACAACTCATTCAACATTCTCCCGGCATGAAAGGTGCTACCACCACCCACTACCCACCACCCACCACCCACCACCGACTACCCACCACCCACTACCCACCACGACTACCCACTCTCCACTACCCACTCTCCACCACCCACCACCCACCACCCACTCTCCACCACCCACCACCCACTCTCCACCACCCACCACACACTACCCACCACCCACTCTCCACCACCCACCACTGACTACCCTCCACCCACTACCCACCACCCACTCTCCACTACCCACTCTCCACTCTCCACTACCCACCATGACTACCCACTCTCCACTACCCACCACCCACTCTCCACCACCCACCACCCACTCTCCACCACCCACTCTCCACCACCCACTCTCCAACACCCACTCTCCACTACCCACTCTCCACTACCCACCATGACTACCCACTCTCCACTACCCACCACCCACTCTCCACCACACACTACCCACCACACACTACCCACCACCCACTCTCCACCACCCACTACTCACCAACCACTACCCACCACCGACTACCCACTCTCCACCACCCACCACCCGCCACCCACTATTCACCACCCACTACCCACTCTCCACCACCCACTCTCCACTACCCACCACCCACTCTCCACTACCCACCACCCACTACCCATTCTCCACTACCCACCATGACTACCCACTCTCCACTACCCACTTCCCACTCTCCACCACCCACTACCTACCACCCACTACCCACCACCCACTCTCCACTACCCACCACACACCACCCACTCTCCACCACCCACCACCCACTCTCCACCACCCACCACTACCCACCACCCACTCTCCACTACCCACCACCCACTACCCACCACGACTACCCACTCTCCACTACCCACCACCCACTCTCCACCACCCACTACCCACTCTCCACCACCCACCACTCACTACCCACTACCCACCACCCACTCTCCACCACCCACTCTCCACTACCTACCACCCACCACCCACTCTCCACTACCCACCACCCACTACCCATTCTCCACTACCCACCATGACTACCCACTCTCCACTACCCACCACCCACTCTCCACCACCTACCACCCACTACCCACCACACACTACCCACCACCCACTCTCCACTACCCACCACCCACTCTTTACTACCCACCACCCACTCTCTTACCACCCACCACCCACCACCCACTACTCACCACCCACTACCGACTACCCACTCTCCACTACCCACCACCCACTACCCACTCTCTACTACCCACAACCCACCACCCACCTTCCACCACTCACTACCCACTCTCTACCACCCACCACCCACTACCCATTCTCCACTACCCACCATGACTACCCACTCTCCACTACCCACCACCCACTCTCCACCACCTACCACCCACTACCCACCACACACTACCCACCACCCACTCTCCACTACCCACCACCCACTCTTTACTACCCACCACCCACTCTCTTACCACCCACCACCCACCACCCACTACTCACCACCCACTACCGACTACCCACTCTCCACTACCCACCACCCACTACCCACTCTCTACTACCCACAACCCACCACCCACCTTCCACCACTCACTACCCACTCTCTACCACCCACCACCCACTACCCACCACCCACAGTTTTGCCTTCTAAATCATAATGAATAAGAGGAGGGACCTGATCCTAGATCATCAGCCCTACTCTGAGACGCTTTATGGATGAACAGAGCCTCAGACCAAAGAGTTTCTAAACCCAGAGGAGCAACATCGCAAGACTTCCGGGAATGCTTGCGAAAAGGCACAACCTAGATTAGAGACAACGTCTTAAGTAGTTGAACATGTTATTGCTCCAACCTCGTGAAAGTGACAGACTGACACGTTTTCACTTTTGTCAAAAACAACTTTATATCAAAGGAGTGCCTTTGAATTCACGGCCTGCACATTGACGACGGTCAGACTCGATGACGTGTTTCTGTGCATGAGCTTAGCTAGCCAACGTCGCCATGACATCGCCTACGATCGTGATGGGGGATTTCTATTGGACTGCCTATTTTCAGACTGTGCCGTCTTTGGTCAGACCATTCAGGCCTCAACACTTCATAAAGACCCTCCACCATCATTTCCACTGAGTTCTTCAGTCAGCTGGGTGGATGCATTAACCCTCCACTCCAACAAGTGTGATGTGTTGCCATGCTCTCCACAGCTTTATGGGCCTCTGAGATCACACACACTCCTCTCCTTTCCCCCTCCTGATATACTTCAGTCCTCTCCTTTACATTAATAAATGATGGACGATCTGTCCTTTACATTAATAAATGATGGTTGATCTGTCCTTTACATTAATAAATGATGGTCGATCTGTCCTTTACATTAATAAATGATGGTCGATCTGTCCTTTACATTAATAAATGATGGTCGATCTGTCCTTTACATTAATACATGATGGTTGATCTGTCCTTTACATTAATAAATGATGGTCGATCTGTCCTTTACATTAATAAATGATGGTTGATCTGTCCTTTACATTAATAAATGATGGTTGATCTGTCCTTTACATTAATAAATGATGGTTGATCTGTCCTTTACATTACTAAATTATGGTTGATCTGTCCTTTACATTAATAAATTATGGTTGATCTGTCCTTTACATTAATAAATGATGGTGTTAGTCGATCTGTCCTTTACATTAATAAATTATGGTCGATCTGTCCTTTACATTAATAAATTATGGTCGATCTGTCCTTTACATTAATAAATGATGGTCGATCTGTCCTTTACATTAATAAATGATGGTTGATCTGTCCTTTACATTAATAAATTATGGTTGATCTGTCCTTTACATTAATAAATGATGGTTGATCTGTCCTTTACATTAATAAATGATGGTTGATCTGTCCTTTACATTACTAAATGATGGTTGATCTGTCCTTTACATTAATACATTATGGTTGATCTGTCCTTTACATTAATAAATGATGGTGTTAGTCGATCTGTCCTTTACATTAATAAATGACGGTTGATCTGTCCTTTACATTAATAAATGATGGTTGATCTGTCCTTTACATTAATAAATGATGGACGATCTGTCCTTTACATTAATAAATGATGGTTGATCTGTCCTTTACATTAATAAATGATGGTCGATCTGTCCTTTACATTAATAAATGATGGTTGATCTGTCCTTTACATTAATAAATGATGGTTGATCTGTCCTTTACATTAATAAATGATGGTCGATCTGTCCTTTACATTAATAAATGATGGTCGATCTGTCCTTTACATTAATAAATGATGGTCGATCTGTCCTTTACATTAATAAATGATGGTTGATCTGTCCTTTACATTAATAAATGATGGTTGATCTGTCCTTTACATTAATAAATGATGGTTGATCTGTCCTTTACATTAATAAATGATGGTTGATCTGTCCTTTACATTAATAAATGATGGTTGATCTGTCCTTTACATTAATAAATTATGGTGTTAGTCGATCTGTCCTTTACATTAATAAATGATGGTCGAGCTGTCCTTTACATTAATAAATGATGGTCGAGCTGTCCTTTACATTAATAAATGATGGTTGATCTGTCCTTTACATTAATAAATGATGGTCGATCTGTCCTTTACATTAATAAATGATGGTTGATCTGTCCTTTACATTAATAAATGATGGTCGATCTGTCCTTTACATTAATAAATGATGGTGTTAGTCGAGGGTTCCGCAGAGGGTTCTACATGGAACTCAAAAGGGTTCTAGCTAGAACCAAAAAGGGTTCTCCTATGGGGACCTGCGAAGAACCCTTTTGGAACCCTTTTTTGTAAGAGTGTGGAGCAGAGCCTCCAGTGTCTGAATGTGGATACACTAAAGCTGGGCCCTGGTCAACGGGAAAGAATTATATAGCTGTGTTTAAGAAATAGACTCCCTCCCCCATAGGGTCTGGGTTGCACTGGGCTATGGCTCTGCACAACGTGATAACACAAGCCCCAGTCAGGACCCCCTCCTCTCCTCTCCACTGCAGGCTTTATTTAAAATGAGGCTAGGAGTTCAGTTAAGTTCAGCTCTGCAGCCTGGACAGACACCTCTCCTGAAATGGCCCCAAACTACAACCAAAACAAACTGCAAATGCATCCAACAAGTGTGTAGAGTCACAAGCTTGATGTAGTCATTGCGTGCTAGGAATATAGGACCACATACTAAACTTTTGACTACTTAATTTATAAGAATATTTAGGGGTGTCAATCATTTTGACCCCTACCTTTTTGAGAAAAATAAATATTACTTGTTAAACAAAATCTCTTTCTCTGAGCGATTGTATTAGTATAAAACAATATAATTTCCCAATTTCTTGGAGCATACAATATAGCTCAGTATTTAAATGATTTATTATATAAAGTCATTATTTCTCATCTTTATCAAGGGGGTCAATTATTTCAGACCCACTGAAACATAACCATTGTTTCCTCACATCTCTTTCTTTCTTTCTCTTTCTGTCTCTCTCTCTCCCTCTCCATCCCTCTCTCTCTCCCTCTCCATCCCTCTCTCTCTCTCACTCCCTCCCTCCCTCTCATCTCTCTCTCCCTCCCTCTCATCTCTTTCTCTCCCTCCCTCCCTCTCCATTCCTCTCCCCCCCCCCCCCCCCCTCTCTCTCTGAAAACAAACCTCTTGACTTCTCTACACACCACATGAACCTACATGAAGAGATGTAACAAGTCTCATAAGATGGTGTGGAGTAGTGGAGCCTTTAGGGACAAACTGAGCCAAGATAAGCCAGGGATAAGTTGGTCATCATATGGTCATCAGTCTATCTATTCATAATAACCTTTAATTGGGATGATATATTTTATACTACACCACATTTTCCAGCGCACTTCACTATGCACATTACCAAATGACTTAGTCATCCTCTGGAGCTAGAGAGAGAGAGAGCGAGAGAGAGAGCGAGAGAGAGACAGAGAGAGAGACAGAGAGAGAGAGAACAGAGAGAGAGAGAATACAGTGACAGAGAGAGAGAGCGAGAGAGAGAATACAGTGGCAGAGAGAGAGACAGAGAGAGAGAGAGAGAACAGAGAGAACAGAGAGAGAGAGAACAGAGAGAGAAAGAGAGAGAATACAGTGGCAGAGAGACTGCAGCTACACAAGTTCTCCCACCGACAGACACTGGCAACCTGGGTGTGTCTCAGCCATACACAGAATAATTAATTAATTAACTTATCTCTTTTAAACCACAGCACTCCCATTTGAGACAATCTCATCGCACAAACACCACCCATTTCAGATAACAATCGTAGCCTACATATCGATGACAAGCTACAATTATATTAGCGTTATAAAATGTGAATTATTGTGACACTGACTGCAAAAATCATAATGTTTTGCCCCTGCTGTGCGTAAAGTCTAATCAAACAATAAATAGCCCCGAACAATTAAATGCATAGACTGACATTATAAACACCTTATACTGGTGTCGTCTGAACTATTTTCAACAGATAAAACATAAGAAAAACTTGCTTGACATTTTCCCATAGAAAATGTAGTACATTATGTGACTAAGAGCAACATGTACAGCAGGCCTATAGATAAAGAGATCATTTAAACTTCTTTTATCGACAGTGAACACCCAGCAGGTGCACACAGACAGCTTCCCCAAATGGAAATAGAACTTCTCCCGAGGATTCTGAATGACTTACCGCTTTGCTCCCCGAGAAAGACCAGTTTGAATTTTCTTAAGGGGTTCCCAAAGTCACTACCCACAGACATGTTTTTGGGGCGGATTTCTAAAAGAGTAGGAGAATGAAACGCTTGTTCCCCAGCGGTCCGGGGTTGTGGTGCTGATGATGCTGTAAACTGAAAAGCGACGCCTCAACCCGTTCAATCCGCTCTCTCAGCGATGGGAGTGCTACTGCACTGGATAGCCTGCTGTCCCTTTCAACGCCGATATGCGCATGTGCGGCTCTCTGTTTGTCTGCCGGCCCCTCCCTTTCTGCTCTGGCACCTGACGTCATGCGAAACGGAAGTAAAGGGAAAGCTTTCCCCTACTCTTTTTTTTTTTTTACTCTTGTGCACTACATTTTATATTAGTTAGGTCATTAGCCCTACTCTGTTTGAAACCCCTTCCGTTACATCTTGCTCCAACTCTAGTACTTGAGTGACCCATGATGATTACACAGACAGACAGACAGACAGACAGACAGACAGACAGACAGACAGACAGACAGACAGACAGACAGACAGACAGACAGAGAAAGATAATCCCTTTTTCCCATTTCTTAACTTTTCCAACACAATATAACAATTTGTCAATATAAACAAACATTTTATTATTTACAGAAGTTACATTCATTTGTTGCTGCATATAAAAGGCACGTAAATTAAGACTATCTAAAACTGACCATATTGTATTGGCGTTCAATTTCAACAAGAGAACACATACTTAAACAGTGTAATTGATATTTGATGCATAGAATATTATTGTGATTAAAGCTGATGAGATATTGATCATATGATTATAAAATTACCATTCTGTGTATAAAACATAAATATCTCAAACAAAAACTCAGAGTCTCTATAATGTCACTCACCAAATGCCTCTGTGTTAGAGACAAAATATTAAGCTAGCTTTAACTTTTTGCCTTCTGCAACTAGAAACCTGAATTGACAACATCCCTGGGTTAACAGCAAGTATACAGTTTTCAATGTGCACCCAAAGACTACATGTTTCATCCTTCAAATGACCTACATCACCACCTTTCACTGCCACTGAACCCCCTTTCCCCATGTGGGGATACTGAACCCCCTTTCCCCATGTGGGGATACTGAACCCCCTTCCCCATGTGGGGATAGTGAATCTCCTTCCCCATGTAGGGATAGTGAATCTCCTTCCCCATGTAGGGATAGTGAATCTCCTTCCCCATGTAGGGATAGTGAATCTCCTTCCCCATGTGGGGATAGTGAATCTCCTTCCCCATGTAGGGATAGTGAATCTCCTTCCCCATGTAGGGAT
This sequence comes from Coregonus lavaretus, assembly GCF_964263955.1. Taxonomy (NCBI): domain Eukaryota; kingdom Metazoa; phylum Chordata; class Actinopteri; order Salmoniformes; family Salmonidae; genus Coregonus; species Coregonus lavaretus. Next base: position 27,387 of record NW_028156569.1, read on the forward strand.
AGTGAATCTCCTTCCCCATGTAGGGATAGTGAATCTCCTTCCCCATGTAGGGATAGTGAATCTCCTTCCCCATGTGGGGATAGTGAATCTCCTTCCCCATGTAGGGATAGGGAATCTCCTTCCCCATGTAGGGATAGTGAATCTCCTTCCCCATGTAGGGATAGTGAATCTCCTTCCCCATGTAGGGATAGTGAATCTCCTTCCCCATGTGGGGATAGTGAATCTCCTTCCCCATGTAGGGATAGTGAATCTCCTTCCCCATGTAGGGATAGTGAATCTCCTTCCCCATGTAGGGATAGTGAATCTCCTTCCCCATGTAGGGATACTGAATCTCCTTCCCCATGTGGGGATAGTGAATCTCCTTCCCCATGTGGGGATAGTGAATCTCCTTCCCCATGTGGGGATAGTGAATCTCCTTCCCCATGTGGGGATAGTGAATCTCCTTCCCCATGTAGGGATAGTGAATCTCCTTCCCCATGTAGGGATAGTGAATCTCCTTCCCCATGTGGGGATAGTGAATCTCCTTCCCCATGTAGGGATAGTGAATCTCCTTCCCCATGTGGGGATAGTGAATCTCCTTCCCCATGTAGGGATAGTGTAGGAGTCTAGGATAGTCAAAGGGTGCTATAGTGTCCTGAATGAGTGTTATAGTATCCATACCAGAGCTGGAGTGTCCTTCAGTGCTGAGGTTACTCCAACAGGAGGATCAGGTGGGGTTGAGAGTACTTTTAGCAGACCGTTGAAACAGTCTATGGTTGAAAGGCATAGTGGACCTCAGGGCACCTGACATTGCCCACTGGTAGGGTGATAGGCGAGTCTCTTCTCTCATGTGAGACGGGTTAGGTGGATCAGGTGGGTAAAGGAGAGCTCATTCAGACAGAATACCTCTCAGCAGACTGTTGAAAGGAAGTAGTGGACCTGAGACTATTCTTTAAAGTGAGATGGGAGAGAGGGAGGAGGGGGGAGAGCCAGGCGGTCAGTTGTATCCCAGATCAGAGTGGTCCATCAGGCCTCTTCTCCAGGCTGTACTCCCTGGTCCTCTGGACCTTCCAGCCCACCACCCCCAGCAGGAAGATCCCCATCACCTTGAAGCCCATCTGCAGGCCCAGGTACCTTCAGAAATACGATAGGGCAGGAGGGTTAGAGCTAGTTTAGCATGACTCTATTTATCACATTCCCACCTGTAGGTTCAGGTACCTGCAGGGAAATCAATCAACCAATCAGTCAATCAATCCAGTCAACCATCCAATCACCAATCAACCAATAAATTAATAAATTAATCATTATAACTTGTCTAATTGAAGCATAACATTAGTTGTATAAAGTACTTTTTCTTACCTGTTCCTCAGTATGGTATTGTCATAGTAACCACAGCCCAGCCGGTTGCCACAGGCATGTTTCCACCAGATACAGGAGCTGTCGATGGCAATGCCGAACAGGGCTGGGGCTGGCAACCAGGCTAGAATAGAGAAGGACAGGGTCACATAATATATAAATCATATTATATACAGGAGCTGTGGATGGTCATGCCGAAGAGGGCTGGGTCTGGTAACCAGGCTAGAATAGAGAAGGACAGGGTCACATAATATATAAATCATATTATATACAGGAGCTGTGGATGGTCATGCCAAAGAGGGCTGGGGCTGGTAACCAGGCTAGAATAGAGAAGGACAGGATCACATAATATATCAATCATATTATATACAGGAGCTGTGGATGGTCATGCTGAACAGGGCTGGGTCTGGTAACCAGGCTAGAATAGAGAAGGACAGGATCACATAATATATAAATCATATTATATACAGGAGCTGTCGATGGCAATGCCGAACTGGGCTGGGGCTGGTAACCAGGCTGTTATAAAACAATAATATGAGGCCCCCCTTACACATAACTGTAAAGAGTTGTCATCCACTAGATACACATAACTGTAAACAGTTGTCATCCACTAGAGGGCACTCTAACACTACATTGACACAATAAAGACGGGTCATTACCAGGTGGGGTGGATTTGATATGGTATTATATTCCATTGTGTGTTGTTTTACAACATCTGTCTTTATGAAGTATACATCTAAAAAGGACACTTACCAAGCACTCTCAAGAGTAGGAACTGGACTCCTATGGCAAAAGATTTATCTTCATGGGGAACAGTTCTGAAACAATTCATGCAAAGTAAGATACAATACATTAAAAACAGATTTATAATGTTTTAGCCTAAATAGTCATGTCCATTGTTTTTGCTCTCTATGTGCTACTCATGAGGAGTATTCCACATCAAATTTAATTAAATGAACAATTAAATGAAATTACATTTTATCCAGCCATTATTTACCTGAGGACCATCATATAGATGGGGTTGTGTGTTAGGGAGGGAGGTTACCTGAGGACCATCATATAGATGGGGTTGTGTGTTAGGGAGGCGATCATTCCGGCCAGAGAGATGATGAACATGACAGGAAGCAGGAAGTGAGGACATTGGTTGGGGCAGGGTCCGGGGCGGGCAGTACGCTGGCTGTGACCTATACAGATGCAGTCCGTGTACTCCTACAGCAGGAGAACAGAGAAGACACCAGTGTCAATATGTAAAGATAGATAACATATACAGCAAATGTACAAATGACTTGTTTTCATTAAGACAAATGGCTAAATTGTGAACGATAGTTACCCTATATTGATTTGAAAGTACTGTGTACTTAATCAATGTATATTTACAAAACGAACTACAGTTAACATCTTGGTCTGAATTGAAGTCTAAATAATTCAACATAATGGCCATGCGTTGAGTATTATGTACACTAAGTCAAGTCAATATAACTAAAACTATTAGCCTTGCCGCAGTCCTCCTGCCAGTGGATTACTCTCCTACTGTAACATCTATAAGTGGTTTAACTCCACTTAAAACACTTCCTGTGTCCCAGGGCTGATTACAGATCGATCGGACTGGCCCATTGATTGTTAACCATCCATATTGTGTAGCTGTACTGTAGGTAGATACTGTGGCACACAGTCAGACACTTAGAGCTAGGTCTGGCTGGCTGCCCTGCTGACCAATACACTCTTCTCCCGCCTAGACTGGGGGAGTTTAATCAGTTCCAACGGTTGAAGATTTAGACCTTACAGATGTAGGATCTTAATTTGACCAGTTTCTCACAGCAGGAAAATACCAGGACATTGCCCTGCAGTAACAGGAAATGTGAATTATTGTGTGGATTATAATTATTGGACATTTCTGAAGGGGTTGATCATTTTTTTTCTTAGGGCAAATCAAGTCTGGAAACTTTAGAAGCCTTTTTCAACCTTGAGTACACTACAATCCGTGGAGGAAAAAGTACCCAATTGTCATACTTGAGTAAAAGTAAAGATACCTTAATAGAAAATGACTCAAGCGAAAGTCACCCAGTAAAATACTACTTGAGTAAAAGTCAAAAAGTATTTGGTTTTAAATATACTTAAGTATCAAACGTAAATGTAATTGCTCAAATATACTTAAGTATCAAAAGTAAAAGTTTAAATCATTTCAAATTCCTTATAATAAGCAAACCAGACGGCACCATTTTCTTGTTTTATTTATTTACTGATAGCCAGGGGCACACTCCAACACTCAGACATAATTTACAAATGAAGCATGTGTTTAGTGAGTCCACCAGATCAGAGGCTGTAGGGATGACCAGGGATGTTCTCTTGATAAGTGTGTGAATTAGACAATTGTCCTGTCCTGCTAAGCATTCAAAATGTAACGAGTACTTTTGGGTGTCAGGGAAAATGTATGGAGTAAAAACTACATAAATTCCCTTATAAACGTAGTGAAGTTAAAAAGTTGTCAAAAATATAAATAGTAAAGTACAGATACCCCCCAAAAAACTACTTAAGTAGTACTTTAAAGTATTTTTACTTAAGTACTTTACACCACTGACTACACGTTTGCATTTCCTGATGTGCAGGGCATTTCCTGCAACAACAGGGTGATCAAATTAAGATCCTACATCTGTAACGGAGTGTTTTTTTTAACCATTTGTTCAATTATACCATACTGCTTCCCTAATTATTCCCCATTATGACTTATCTATATAGAATCAAAGCAGATGAATGGGTCCTCGTCAGAAAGCCTGAGATTAAATGGCCACCTACCAGAACCCTGAATTTGTTCTTGGGGTCTTTGGTGTACTCTTTGCAGCCTGCATGGCATGGAGACAGGTACTCAGTGTTGTCAGATCCACACACTGGGTTAAAGGCGTTAGCAGGACAGGAGCAGTTGGAATAACAGGTAGCCAGAAACCTGTGGGTGGGGAGAAGATGTTTAGCAGAGAGTTAGGGTGTCACAATAGTTATACCCCCTTTTTTCACATTATTGTGCTGAAATGTGCTGAGCTAGCTCAGATGTTGTCTTTTCATATTGTCCTTCCCAGCACGGTTCCAGCAACTATGGTGGATGCCTAAGCAGACCAGATGAGTACAAGGCCAGCTAGGCTTGGCTCAGCTCAGTAGTGTGAAAATGCCATTTCCATGTTTATACAAGGGTTATGGGATCACAGCAGAACTCTGGGTGGAGGTAAGTTAATCCGTAGAGCTCTGGGTGAGTTCATTTAATTTCATCAGCAGAGCTCTGTGTTGAGTTCAGTTCATCAGCAGAGCTCTGTGTTGAGTTCAGTTCATCAGCAGAGCTCTGTGTTGAGTTCAGTTCATCAGCAGAGCTCTGTGTTGAGTTCAGTTCATCAGCAGAGCTCTGTGTTGAGTTCAGTTCATCAGCAGAGCTCTGGGTGGAGTTAAGTTCATAAGCAGAGCTCTGTGTTGAGTTAAGTTCATCAGCAGAGCTTTGTTTTGAGTTAAGTTCATCAGCAGAGCTCTGGGGGAGTTAAGTTCATCAGCAGAGTTCTGGGTGGAGTTAAGTTCATCAGCAGAGCTCTGGGTGGAGTTAAGTTCATCAGCAGAGCTTTGTTTTGAGTTAAGTTCATCAGCAGAGCTCTGGTTGGAGTTAAGCTCATCAGCAGAGCTCTGTGTTGAGTTAAGTTCATTAGCAGAGCTCTGGGGGAGTTAAGTTCATTAGCAGAGTTCTGGGGGAGTTAAGTTCGTCAGCACAGTTCTGGGTGAGTTAAGTTTGACAGTAGAGCTCAGTGCCAAATCACATAACAGAAGACAAAAGAGATATGGGGTTATGGGGTAAAGGCCAGGGTTCCTGTTAATGTTATTTGTTGTTCATTAGCCTCTGTTTGGTATTGTACTGTAGTAACAACATTCCTAGTTGTTTGGGTTCACCAGTGGCACAGCGCCAAACAGTAGCCTTATCTTAGTGTCACAAGTGGCTAGTTATTTAACTACAAAGTTCACAAGGTTCCATATGTTTGCTTGTGTGATATCAAAGGTAAGCTACATTAAGTTAATTATCCTCAAGACCTGACAATATTGTAAATGATGGGCTTGTGCAAGTATTTCACCAGACTCTTTCTTTATCCAATTAACTAAAATGCTTCTGTACTCTAGTCCTCATGACCTCCTTCAAAACCTTCAAAACATCAACTGTCAAACTACAGAGACAGTACCACACCATCCCCAAAATGACAAACAGACACATCAACAACAGCCCAATCAACCAGGGCTACATGGCCCAATCAACCAGGACATGACTCAATCAACCAGGGCTACATGGCCCAATCAACCAGGGCTACATGGCCCAATCAACCAGGGCTACATGGCCCAATCAACCAGGGCTACATGGCCCAATCAACCAGGGCTACATGGCCCAATCAACCAGCACCTGGCCCAATCAACCAGCACCTGGCCCAATCAACCAGCACCTGGCCCAATCAACCAGGGCCACATGGCCCTATCAACCAGGACATGGCCCAACCTAGGGTGACCATACGTCCTCTTTTTCCCTGACATGTCCTCCTTTTGGACCTAAAAAAATGTGTCCTGCCGGGATATTATTTCAAAATCTCCCAAAATGTCCGGGATTCGGCTTTTGCTTTCTACAGTCGCCATTCATTGTGTGCGTTTTGCCTTGCTTTGACCTTTCTCTTTAGGTCCCGCCTTCTCACACGCCACCATTGGTCGGTCATGTAGGCCTACGCAAACATTGGTCAGACTGCATCTCAATCATTACCCTCGCCATGGGAACAGCCAAGAGACAGAGCAGCAGCTTGCTTGTCAACAGTGGCACATGGCTCCAGAACAGCGTAAAAATGGCCAAACGCAAATGTAAATTCACAGACGATTTACAGAGAAAATTCCCGTGTTTTCGTCTTGGTCGGGATCCGTGTGAAGCAGAATGCAAAGCTACGTGTCAGTGTCAAATAAAGGTGCTAGCGAACTAGAAGGCCACATAAGCTCTGCAAAACACAAAATTGCAGCTAAAGGAGAAAGTTCGTCAGGTAAATTAACAGACTGTTTTTGTGAGAGCAGGTAAAACAGAAGATGCTGTTACTGCTGCGGAGGGAGTTTTTGCATTCCACACCACGAAGCATCACAATAGCTACAGATCAATGGACTGCACGTCTGCCTTGTTAAAAAAGGCTTTCCCTGATTCCGAGACTGCGCGAAAATCTTCAAGCGCTCGTACTAAGACCGAAGCAATAGTTAACGCTGTGATAACACCACATTCTGTCGACATAGCTCTGAAAGCACTAGAAGAGATACCTTAGTGTGGGGTTTCTACTGATGGGAGCAATCGCGGTGCTGGGAAAATATTCCCTCTGCTTATTCAGTATTTTGATTGGAAGAATGGTGGCGTGCAAAGTAAATTAGTCGGAAGTTAAAAACACTCCAAACGAGACAGCTGATACGATCGCGCAATACATCAAAGAAACACTGGGAAATAATGGGATTTTTTCAAAATGTATTGCATTTACAGGTGACAACTTCAATACAATGTTCGGGGGAATCCGGCGAGATGAAGAAGGAAATGATGTTTTCGCAAACTTAAAGAAGTCATTGCAGAACAAGTATTTAATCGGCGTGGACTGCCCAGCACACGTCTTGAACAATTGTGTTCATTACGGGGCAGACACACTAGATGTCCATATTGAGAACATCATCTTCAAAATATGTCAATACTTTCACATCTACACTGTGCGCACAGAGAATCTGAAGGAGTACTGTGAATTTGTTGATGTTGAATACAGAAGTCTCCTTTCTCACAGCAAGACGCGATGGCTGTCATTATTCCCAGGTATTGAGAGGCTGCTACGGATGTTTCCAGCCTTGAAAGCATTATTTTTGTCACAGGAAAAAACACCCTCCTTGATCAATACGTTTTTTGAAGATGAGTTCAGTGAAATTTACCTCTGGCACATGCACTCACTCATGTGTGTTTCATTCACACATTCAGGAGATGGAAAGGGAGAGCAATTCAATTGTGGAAGTGAAGAACCTTTTTGAACAAAGTCCACACCATGCTTCTTGAACGCAAGACCAATAACTTCATGTCCCTTAAAGTTAAGGGACTATTGGCACAAAAGCACAATGATGGACTTGGTAAGAATTGTGACCATTTCATTGCTCAAGTACAGGGTCTGTACAGTTCATTACATTTACGTCATTTAGCAGACGCTCTTATCCAGAGCGACTTACAAATTGGTGCATTCACCTTATAGCCAGTGGGATAACCACTTTTCAATGATTTTTTAGTTTTTTTTTTGGGGGGGGGGGGGGGGGGGGGGTAGAAAGATTACTTTATCCTATCCCAGGTATTCCTTAAAGAGTTCATGCCTGGAGTATCTGGAGAAATGGACGGCACCCACGGAGGTGTTCTCCTCTTTCATGAGGATGGATCTGAGTGAGACGCCTGACTAGAATGACATAGAAGCCAGTATCAAACACCCGGGAGAAAAGGGGGGTGCCAATTGATGATGCAAAGTGCATTGATCAGGTCACCAACCTGAAGAAATTCACAGAAAGGTGTAACAGCGATGGAGAGTTCAGTAATCTGCAAGCACACAAGAAGTGGACCAAATATTTTGAAAGGTCCAAAAGCATAGATTTTCATTCAGAGCTACTGAAGATTGCACAATTTTTCTTTGCTAAAAACTAAACTATTTTTATTTATTTGTTTGTTGTTATTCTATAGTTGAGGGCCAACAGTTGAATGGAAAGGATGTTTTACTTTATGTATTAAAGTTCAATAACATAGTTGCCTGGTTGTGAACGCATTTGTATTTACCACCCACTGCGGGTGTCCCTCTGCCCCCACTGTCCTCTTTTTTGAAAACTAAAATATGGTCACCCTAGCCCAACCAATCAGCGCCACACGGCCCAATCCACCAGGACACGGCCCAATCCACCAGGACACGGCCCAATCCACCAGGACACGGCCCAATCCACCAGGACACGGCCCAATCCACCAGGACATGGCCCAATCCACAAGGACACGGCCCAATCCACCAGGACACGGCCCAATTCACCAGGACACGGCCCAATTCACCAGGACACGGCCCAATCCACCAGGACACGGCCCAATCCACCAGGACACGGCCCAATCCACCAGGACACGGCCCAATCCACCAGGACACGGCCCAATCCACCAGGACACGGCCCAATCCACAAGGACACGGCCCAATCCACCAGGACACGGCCCAATCCACAAGGACACGGCCCAATCCACCAGGACACGGCCCAATCCACCAGGACATGGCCCAATCCACCAGGACACGGCCCAATCCACAAGGACATGGCCCAATCCACCAGGACATGGCCCAATCCACAAGGACACGACCCAATCCACCAGGACACGGCCCAATCCACCAGGACACGGCCCAATCCACCAGGACACGACCCAATCCACCAGGACACGACCCAATCCACCAGGACATGGCCCAATCCACCAGGACACGGCCCAATCCACCAGGACATGGCCCTATCCACCAGGACACGGCCCAATCCACCAGGACATGGCCCAATCCACCAGGACACGGCCCTATCAACCAGGACACGACCCAATCCACAAGGACATGACCCAATCCACCAGGACATGGCCCAATCCACCAGGACATGGCCCTATCAACCAGGACATGACCCAATCAGTCAGGACACGGCCCAATCCACCAGGACATGGCCCTATCAACCAGAACATGGCCCAATCCACCAGGACATGGCCCTATCAGTCAGGACACGGCCCTATCAACCAGGACACGACCCAATCCACAAGGACATGACCCAATCCACCAGGACACGGCCCAATCCACCAGGACATGGCCCTATCAACCAGGACATGACCCAATCAGTCAGGACACGGCCCAATCCACCAGGACATGGCCCTATCAACCAGAACATGGCCCAATCCACCAGGACATGGCCCTATCAGTCAGGACACGGCTCTCCAAAATGTAGCTGTTTGGCAAAGATGCAGATCCCTTCTCTGACTCACCCATGGGGTGTGTAGTTGACCTTGGCCACCCTCTGTGTGGGACAGCCCATGAAGAAGAGGGGGATGAGGAGGAGGACAGAGATGGAGAGCATGGCGACGGAGAAACGAGGGATGGTCTTCAGAGAGAGACCTGTCCTCTTCATGATGACTCCACCCACCAGCATCCCCACGGCAACGGACGGAAGGTTCACCGCACCTGAGAGGGAAGACAAGATTTGAGAGCAGAACTGATATAAATACTTTCTCTACAGTATGTATCTGTATACTATCTCTTTGTATCTGTATAGTGTATATATCTCTACATACAGAACTACAAAGACAGAGATAGTATGAAAGAGTGCTTAGCGAGCTACAGAATTTGATTTGACTTAACTAAAAGATAAGATCAACTTTATTGTCTCAGGCATACAAACGCTAGCCCTGGTTGCCAGTCTCTGTTCAGCTATTACATTCCACTTGGCACATGACACAGAGTACAAGTAGTGGTCCTCTGTAGCTCAATTGGTAGAGCATGGCGCTTGTAACGCCAGGGTAGTGGGTTCGATCCCCGGGACCACCCATACGTAAAAATGTATGCGCACATGACTGTAAGTCGCTTTGGATAAAAGCATCTGCTAAATGGCATATTATTATTATTATTATTACAGAGACTAGTCCCCAGATCAGAGCTGTGTGGCGAGACACCATTTGCCCCAGTACTTTTTAATCTGGTATGGCGCCGCCACACCATTTTGAAAGCAGCAGCACCAAACGCGTTTATCAGACATTCATTAGTTCACGTCATAGAAAAACATAGAAAAACTTTGCAATGAAAAAAAAAAAAAAGCAGGCATCTCATATTGAACAAGTTGACATAGTACCTCCCCCAATTTCAGCCCATTTGTTTTGTCTAGTGAATACAACCCTGAGCCTGGGATTTCACACGGTAAACCCCCCCCCCCCCCCACGCTCGCTGTGACAGGTGGATTCACTTGTCAACCGCGCCTCTCAACAACTAGGTTTGGTTGCACCAGCACCTCGTTGTTTGACTCTGCACTCCTGGTTGCCTGTCTTATGAGAGCGAACACAACCTTTCATGGAAAACAAGGTAGCTAAAGGGCCTTCAGAAAGTATTCACACCCCTTGACTTTTTACACATTTTGTTGTGTTACAGCCTGAATTGTAAATGTAGATTTCTTTTGTCACTGGCCCATCAATTCAAAGTGTAATTATGTTTTCAAAATTAAAATGAAAAGCTGAAATGTCTTGAGTCAATAAGTATTCAAACTCTTTGCTATAGCAATCTAAATAATTTCAGGAGTAAAAGTCTGCATGGTGAAGTTATTAATTACACTTTGGATGGTGTATCAATACACCCAGTCACTACAAAGATACAGGCGTCCTTCCTAACTCAGTTGCCGGAGAGGAAGGAAACCCCTCAGAGATTTCACCATGAGGCCAATGGTGACTTTAAAACAGTTACAGAGTTTAATGGCTGTGATAGGAGTAAACTGAGGATGGATCAACAACATTGTAGTTACTCCACAATAATAACCTAATTGACAGAGTGAAAAGAAGGAAGCCTGTACAAAATCAAAATATTCCAAAACATGCATCCTGTTTGCAACAAGACGCTAAATTAATACTGCAAAAAATGTGGCAAAGCAATTAACTTTTTGTCCTGAATACAAAGTGTTGTGTTTGAGGCAAATCCAATAGAACACATTACTGAGTATCACTATCCATATTTTCAAGCATAGTGTTGGCTGCATCATGTTATGGGAATGCTTCTAAACGTTAACGACTGCAGAGCTTTTCAGGATAAAAAATAAACTGAATGGATCTAAGCACAGGCAAAATCCTAGAGGGAAACCTGGTTCAGTTTTCTCTCCAACAGACACTGGGAGATGAATTCACCTTTCAGCAGGACAATAACCTAAAACACAAGGACAAATCTACACTGGAGTTGCTTACCAAGAAAACATTGAATGTTCCTGAGTGGCCAAGTTAAAGTTTTGACTTAAATCTGCTTGGAAATCTACGGCAAAACTTGAAAATGGTTGTCTAGCAATAATCAACAACCAATAAAGACTTACCCAGAAAGACTCACAGCTATAATCGCTGCCAAAGGTGATTCAAACATTTATTGACTCAGGAGTGGAAAAACGTATGTAAATGAGACATTTATGTATTTCATTTTCAATACATTTGCTCTAAAACTAGCTAGAATGATCCAATCTATAGCTCGCTAACAAAACTACTAGCGCTAGCTAGCTAGCTAGCTAGGTTGACGCAATCATGCAGCCAGCAGCTAACGTTAATAATTTAGACTCACTGAATAAATGTGTTTGGCACAGGATAAAGAAGATGAAACGATCTGCTGCTGCTGCTACCCAATGCCAAGGGATACTGAAGTTCCTGGAAAGGTTAGTCAGCCAGTTCGTTAGTCCAGTAATGTTGGCATGTTATTTCCACTGCTGGTGATTATTCACAAATGTTTGTCTACAATCTACAACTTCCGCCACAGAGCAGCCTACACAGACGATATGAACACATTGGTCCAACCATAACAGATGGATGGCTAATGGATGGATGGCTAATGGATGGATGGCTAATGGATGGATGGCTAATGGATGGATGGCTAATGGATGGATGGCTAATGGATGGATGGCTAATGGATGGATTCTAGCACCACCATAACTTTCACAAATACAGAAACAGGCAGCCATCACGGTGTCAGTCTTTTTCAACTAGCTAGTTCATAGTGACACCTACTGATATGAACTGGTAATGCAGGTTTGGGTAGAATAGAGTGCAACAGAATGAGTGACATTCAATAAAATCTACTTCATAAAAAGGGGGATATTATTTTCAATGAAAAAGTTGAAAGTAATTGATTTAATTATTGAATATATTGATTTTACAGGCAATCAGTACCTACAGTGTCAGTACCTACAGTGCCAGTGAACCAACCCGTGGTGGGCCAGATGGAGACCAGGACAACAACACAAGGTTAAAGTTTTTATGACTTACACATAAAACAACGTTGTTACAAAGTCTACTGTCTATAGTGTTAAATGTAACCCTGCCTTGTTACAGTCTGCTGTCTATAGTGTTAAATGTAACCCTGCCTTGTTACAGTCTGCTGTCTATAGTGTTAAATGTAACCCTGTCTTGTTACAGTCTACTGTCTATAGTGTTAAATGTAACCCTGTCTTGTTACAGTCTACTGTCTATAGTGTTAAATGTAACCCTGTCCCTTGTTACAGTCTACTGTCTATAGTGTTAAATGTAACCCTGCCTTGTTACAGTCTACTGTCTATAGTGTTAAATGTAACCCTGCCTTGTTACAGTCTATAGTGTTAAATGTAACCCTGCCTTGTTACAGTCTACTGTCTATAGTGTTAAATGTAACCCTGTCTTGTTACAGTCTACTGTCTATAGTGTTAAATGTAACCCTGTCCCTTGTTAGTCTACAGTCTATAGTGTTAAATGTAACCCTGCCTTGTTACAGTCTACTGTCTATAGTGCTAAATGTAACCCTGCCTTGTTACAGTCTACTGTCTATAGTGTTAAATGTAACCCTGCCTTGTTACAGTCTACTATCTATAGTGTTAAATGTAACCCTGCCTTGTTACAGTCTACTGTCTATAGTGTTAAATGTAACCCTGCCTTGTTACAGTCTACTGTCTATAGTGTTAAATGTAACCCTGCCTTGTTACAGTCTACTGTCTATAGTGTTAAATGTAACCCTGCCTTGTTACAGTCTACTGTCTATAGTGTTAAATGTAACCCTGCCTTGTTACAGTCTACTGTCTATAGTGTTAAATGTAACCCTGCCTTGTTACAGTCTACTGTCTATAGTGTTAAATGTAACCCTGCCTTGTTACAGTCTACTGTCTATAGTGTTAAATGTAACCCTGCCTTGTTACAGTCTACTGTCTATAGTGTTAAATGTAACCCTGCCTTGTTACAGTCTACTGTCTATAGTGTTAAATGTAACCCTGCCTTGTTACAGTCTACTGTCTATAGTGTTAAATGTAACCCTGCCTTGTTACAGTCTACTGTCTATAGTGTTAAATGTAACCCTGCCTTGTTACAGTCTACTGTCTATAGTGTTAAATGTAACCCTGCCTTGTTACAGTCTACTGTCTATAGTGTTAAATGTAACCCTGCCTTGTTACAGTCTACTGTCTATAGTGTTAAATGTAACCCTGCCTTGTTACAGTCTACTATCTATAGTGTTAAATGTAACCCTGCCTTGTTACAGTCTACTGTCTATAGTGTTAAATGTAACCCTGCCTTGTTACAGTCTACTGTCTATAGTGTTAAATGTAACCCTGCCTTGTTACAGTCTACTGTCTATAGTGTTAAATGTAACCCTGCCTTTTTACAGTCTACTGTCTATAGTGTTAAATGTAACCCTGCCTTGTTACAGTCTACTGTCTATAGTGTTAAATGTAACCCTGCCTTGTTACAGTCTACTGTCTATAGTGTTAAATGTAACCCTGCCTTGTTACAGTCTATAGTGTTAAATGTAACCCTGTCTTGTTACAGTCTACTGTCTATAGTGTTAAATGTAACCCTGTCCCTTGTTACAGTCTACTGTCTATAGTGTTAAATGTAACCCTGTCCCTTGTTACAGTCTACTGTCTATAGTGTTAAATGTAACCCTGCCTTGTTACAGTCTACTGTCTATAGTGTTAAATGTAACCCTGCCTTGTTACAGTCTACTGTCTATAGTGTTAAATGTAACCCTGCCTTGTTACAGTCTATAGTGTTAAATGTAACCCTGTCTTGTTACAGTCTACTGTCTATAGTGTTAAATGTAACCCTGTCTTGTTACAGTCTACTGTCTATAGTGTTAAATGTAACCCTGTCCCTTGTTACAGTCTACTGTCTATAGTGTTAAATGTAACCCTGCCTTGTTACAGTCTACTGTCTATAGTGTTAAATGTAACCCTGTCTTGTTACAGTCTACTGTCTATAGTGTTAAATGTAACCCTGCCTTGTTACAGTCTACTGTCTATAGTGTTAAATGTAACCCTGCCTTGTTACAGTCTATAGTGTTAAATGTAACCCTGTCTTGTTACAGTCTACTGTCTATAGTGTTAAATGTAACCCTGTCTTGTTACAAAGTCTACTGTCTATAGTGTTAAATGTAACCCTGTCTTGTTACAAAGTCTACTGTCTATAGTGTTAAATGTAACCCTGCCTTGTTACAGTCTACTGTCTATAGTGTTAAATGTAACCCTGCCTTGTTACAGTCTACTGTCTATAGTGTTAAATGTAACCCTGCCTTGTTACAGTCTATAGTGTTAAATGTAACCCTGCCTTACATAAAGCTGACAGAATGAATCATTCCAGAAGAGCACTGTAATCAGATGAAACAAATAATAGGTTTTATGATATAGAATTCAAACACTTTTCTACATTGTGTGTGAGTGAAATGAATATTTAAAAGACATTGTAACCGTTGTTTGCGTAACGCTCAGCCCTGCTATAGCAGTTCAATAAACTCCAGAGTATGTTGTCCATGGAAGCGGTTGTCTCTCTGGCTCTTTAGATATCAGATTCAGAATGAATGTGGTAGTTTGAAGGGTTTGATCCACCTTAGGCCAGGAGCGTTTCCAATTCACATGACCTGACGAGAAAACCCCCCAGCCCTATAGTCATTGCACAGTAATGTAAAAAGGGGAAGCCATCTATAATAATAATATTTTGTAATAACCTACGAACAGGACCCAGAGTTTTACCCGACCAGGTCGGTCATGAGATCAGAAAAAAATTCCAGGCCCCCAGAAAAGTATGAATTTTGCCACACCACTTTTGAACCTGTGGTGCCATCTCCGACCCAGACTATACAAAGCGCTGCAGCTCCCACAGATGAATGCTTAGACAGGACTAGACACCAGAGATGATACAGTTTCAACGCTCACTCTCTACCAGCATCCTCACACAGCCTTTTCACACCATAACAGTTGTCATTCATCCACAACTACAGTGTGTTCATCTCTTCGATGTAAACCGTAATCAGAACAATCCCAAGTGAAGAACAGATATCTGTGTCTTCATCTCCGTGCCAACTGTAACCCATGCCAACTGTAACCCGTGCCAACTGCAACCCATGCCAACTGATCAATATCAGCTGTAGAGTAGGGTAAAGAGCTGGTAGGATCAGATACACCATAATGCATCTGTTCCACATAGATGCGGTAAAGGGGTCGATTGAATGCAGACCGTTCCATTGATCCGATTGGCGCACATTCAACAAATCTGATTTAACAAAGTGGAAATTCGTAAAATCTGTCATGACTGATGTATTGTCACAGGCCCACAATGTGGTTACTTAAGTCTGATGTGGGTATATTTGGCTGTTTTCGCTGCACAACATGTAGAAGTGGTCTCTTTTCAGGTTTAGAAGAACAGACTGCTAAACGCTAACTCCCGTTCATATAAGCTGGTTAGCATAGCTAGCATACAGAAATCGGCGGTGGTAGTCAGTCCTGTGGTCCTCTGTAGCTCAGCTGGTAGAGCACGGCGCTTGTAACGCCAAGGTAGTGGGTTCGATCCCCGGGACCACCCCCATACGTAAAAATGTATGCACACATGACTGTAAGTCGCTTTGGATAAAAGCGTCTGCTAAATGGCATATTATTATTATTATTTTTAATTGTAATGCAGTTGATTGGTAAACGATGACCTGAACATGTGTGGGGGTTGACATCCATCCATACAATATACTCCGATTTTGACCTCAACATAGTGTGAAAGACACATACAACAGAATAGGCTAAATGTAGGTTAATTTAGCTGAGGGGGGGGGGGGGGGGGGGGGGGCAATGAGGAGATTCGGGATGTTTCCCCCACGGCCCTTTTCACCACACGTTTCCAGGTCAATTCCACTGTTTCGGTCGAGTTCGATTGACATCTTTACCGCATCTATAGTCGATCAATAAAGAAACAGACATACTAGCTCCTCTGTTCAACATAGTGTGTATATGAAGGCCTGCGTCGGACAAATGCAAAGCAGCTAGCGAGGTACTGCTCTGTGGCAGCTGCCATGGGCAGCCTTAACGGACTGGAGAACAAAGGTGCTTTCTGTTTCCATAAGTGGTCCACATATCCATGTTTGAATCCTTCTCAACTGTAATGTGATTTGTGGATTCAAATAAAGTGTTTAAAATGTGTGTGTGTGTGTGTGTGTGTGTGTGTGTGTGTGTGTCTCTCTGTTTGTCTGTGTGGTGAGTATGTGTCGGCATGTACGTCCGTTGTGTGTGTGTGTGTTCTACTGACCAATGAGGAGGCTGATGGAAGCTCTGGTTGGTGCTGTACTGACCTATGAGGAGGCTGCTGTATGCGGCGGTGGTGCTGTACTGACCAATGAGGAGGCTGCTGTATGCGGCGGTGGTGCTGTACTGACCTATGAGGAGGCTGCTATATGCGGCGGTGGTGCTGTACTGACCAATGAGGAGGCTGCTATATGCGGCGGTGGTGCTGTACTGACCAATGAGGAGGCTGCTGTATGCGGCGGTGGTGCTGTACTGACCTATGAGGAGGCTGCTGTAAGCGGCGGTGGTGCTGTACTGACCAATGAGGAGGCTGCTGGAAGCTCTGGTTGGTGCTGTACTTACTTACTTACTTTATTGTCCCCATGGGGAAATTTTGTTGCAGTGTCATGTACACATTTAAAGTGGCGTTAAATACAAAACAAGATTGACAATACAACTTTCAATAACAGTCACGCACCAATAAAAGTAAGAAATAAGAAATAAAACATTTAAAACATTTAAAACAAAGACTAGCCTGCTGGCCTTACGGGGTCAATGGGAACATTTGCCCGAGCTATTTAAGAGGGATATCACACCTGGCACAAATGATTGTCTCGTTCTATTTTTCCTGCTGAGGGGTGCCCTATACCTACGCCCAGAGGGGAGTAATTCAAAGTCCAGGTACAGGGGGTGACTTGGGTCTAAAATGATTTTGTGAGCCTTACGGAGGGCCCTGACCTTAAAGATCTCATCCAGGCCTGTCTGTTTGACTCCAAGTACCTTACTTGCTGTGGTAATAATCCTTCTCAGCATGTTTCTCTGACTGACAGTGGCATTGCCAAACCAACAAACAATACAAAAAGTTAAAATACTCTCAATAAAGGATTTGTAAAACAGAGTCAATATAGTACAGTCTATATTAAAAGAACCCAACTTTTTTAGAAAGTACAGTCTCTGTTGGCTCTTTTTGTAGATCTGGTCTGTACATTTACTCCACTGAAGCTTACTGTCCAAAAAGACACCCAGATATTTATATTCCTCTACAATTTCTATATTCTGGCCTCTGATAGATGTTGCAGAGGTAGGTGTTGTACGCTTCCTGAAGTCTATGCACATCTCTTTGGTCTTGTTAGTATTGAGGACCAAGTGTGATTCCTCACACCACTCTACAAAGTCATCTAGGACCGGGCCATGATGTTCCTCGTCATCATGCAACAGGCTGATCAAGGCAGTGTCATCAGCGAACTTAACGAGGTGTCTGTCAGTATGGGAACTAGTACAACTATTAGTGTACAAGATGTACAGAAGTGGGGACAAAACACATCCCTGAGGAGAGCCTGTGTTGGTATTGCGTATATCCGACACATGGGGACCTATTTTGACTCGCTGTGAGCGTTGGCTCAGGAAGTCCAACAGCCACAAAACCAGCCCCCCATCTAAGGAAAAGTCCCGAATGAGTCTCTGTGCCAGAATGTAAGGCTGGATTGTGTTGAAGGCAGAAGAAAAGTCAACAAACAGAACCCTGACATGAGATTTGGCACCTTCTAGATGTCTATAGACCATGTTAAGGAGGGTAAGAATGGCATCATCAACTCCTCTGCTGGTCTGATAGGCAAACTGAAATGGGTCGAGGAGCTTCTGGGTGACACTGAGAATATGACTTTTCACAATTTTCTCAAGGCATTTCATAACTAAGGATGTCAAAGCGACAGGGCGATAGTCATTCAGCACAGAGGGATTTGATACTTTAGGAATTGGTATAATTATTGATTTTTTCCACAATACTGGAACGTGTTGCTGGTTGAGTGAAGATTGGAAAATGTCTGTAAAAACACCAGCCAGTTGTTCAGCACAGTGCTTTAACACATGCCCACTTATTTTGTCTGGGCCTGGGCTTTTGTATGTGTTACATCCACTGAACAACTTTAGAACATCAGACTGTTGAACAACAACTCTCTCAAACATTTGTAATGATGCTTTCATTTGTTTTACCTCCGACACAAAGTTGTCTGATTCAAATCTTGAGAAGAAAACATTCAGTTCATTAGCCATGTTCTGGCCCTCATATCCCCCAAGGTCAGCACTGGTTTTTCCCCTGCCTATATGGGGGGCACTAGCCATGGATTTAATCCCTTGCCAGGCCACCCTTGCGTTTCCTGAGGAGTTACTGACCTATGAGGAGGCTGCTGTATGCGGCGGTGGTGCTGTACTGTCTCTCCAGGAACTTGGTGAGGAAGGTGGCAAGGCCAGCGATGACTGAAGAGAAACAGCACTGAGACAGGACCAACAGCAGGAACAGAGGACTGAGGAGCATCCGAACAAACAGTCTGGGGAACACTGGGGAGAGAGGAACAGAGAGAATACACAGAGACACACAGAGACACACACAGAGAGACACACACACACACAGAGACACACAGAGACACACACACACACACAGAGACACACAGAGACACACACACACAGAGACACATACACACACACAGAGACACAGAGACACATACATACAGACACACATACATACACACACACAGAGACACATACATACACACACACACACACACACACAGAGACACACACACACACAGAGACACATACATACACACACACACACACACACACACAGAGACACACACACACACAGAGACACATACATACACACATACACACACACAGAGACACATACACACACACAGAGACACATACATACACACACACACAAACACAGAGACACATACAGACACACACACACACGCAACACGGACGGACACACAAATAAATGAGTCCGTTAACTAAGGAATACTGTAGCTACCAGACAGACTCTCTGTGAAATCCTATAAAACACACAATACAACTATACAATTCAAGTATGGAACAAGTTTCTCAAAACAATGGTCAGAGGGACTGGTACAAACAAGAAAGACTAAATCTCATAGCGATGGAAAGTTTTAGCGGCGTTGTTGTAATCACGCCTGGCAGCAATATTTACAAATGTGTCCAAGTGTGTTAGTGGATCAGCCAATGGCTACATCTGCCAGCCAGTCTGGATACAGAGGACTTACTCTTAAGGAAATCAAGCAGTGAGAACTCGGGCTTCTTGGAGTCTTCATTCTGAATGTCAGTTCCACACGCCTAGGAAATGAGACATTCGGGTTGAAGTATGGCAGAAACAATGCATGCATAATTTGAGCTTTTATTTTGGAAAATGTAGTTTTGGATGGGTG
>NW_028156568.1:0-63916 GCF_964263955.1 Coregonus lavaretus
CACCTCCTCCACCTCCTCCACCTCCTCCACCTCCTCCAGCCTCCTCCACCCCCTCCACCTCCTCCAGCCTCCTCCACCTCCACCACCTCCTCCACCTCCACCACCTCCTCCACCTCCACCACCTCCTCCAGCCTCCTCCACCTCCACCACCTCCTCCACCTCCTTCACCTCCACCACCTCCTCCACCCCCTCCACTTCCTCCAGCCTCCTCCACCTCCACCTCCTCCTCCACCTCCACCACCTCCTCCACCTCCTCCACCTCCACCACCTCCTCCACCCCCTCCACCTCCTCCAGCCTCCTCCACCTCCACCACGTCCTCCACCTCCTCCACCTCCTCCAGCCTCCTCCAACAACTCCTCCACCTCCTCCACCTCCTCCAGCCTCCTCCACCTCCACCACCTCCTCCACCTCCACCACCTCCTCCACCTCCACCACCTCCTCCACCTCCTCCACCTCCTCCACCTCCACCACCTCCACAACCTCCTCCACCTCCTCCACCTCCACCACTTCCTCCAGCCTCCTCCACCTCCACCACCTCCTCCACCTCCTCCACCTCCGTTCCCCCTTAAAGGAGCCCTGCCAGGAGGCAGCTGTACTCTGACAATTAATGATAGATTATCGGACTGGGGCAATAGCAGGATTACTTTTTTGGCAAGGTGGTTATCCCCAAGCAGGTCTGTGCACTGTGGTTATTTCCTGTTTAGAAAATCAGACACACACAGATGGGATCTGTACTCATGAGTAGGAGTGTTGAACTAGGATCCGTTTTGCCATTTAGATTGTAATGAATAAGACAGGAATGACCTGATCCTAGATCAGAACTGTTACTCTGAGATGCTTGATACATATGGGCTCTGATGTGAAACACAAAGCAATGCATCAGTGAGTGTGTGTGTTCTAGATGTGTGTCTGCTAATATGAGTGTGTAAGACAGAGAGGAAGAGACTATGTGAGTGTGTAAGAGAAGAAGAGAGAGGGAAAGTAGAGTGCTGTAAGTGGAAGCACTGATGATGTCAGCGGAGATCACTTTTGTTTTGTTTCCATGAAAACTCAGAACTTCTGTAACACTTTATAATAAGCATTTTTAATTTATTCATAAACAATTAATGAATAAGTATTTCATTACTTGTAAACATTTATACACATTTATAAGCATTTATAAAGCCTATTCATGTAAGTTATTATGAAATGTTAAGAGAACATCTCATACAAAACAGGCCAACGCTGCTACTATAACTTTAGCCAATCATAGAAGCCCAGTAACAGGAAGCAGATTTATCATTGGTCCTCGTTCCAATGCATAGAGTAAATATGTTCTTCTCACTAACCTCAAACTTTGTCTGATTATTCAGGACTGAGACAACACTGTGTGGATTCTTGTTTCATCTTCGTCACATAAATTAAAATGTCAATTTGACATACAGTACCAGTCAAAAGTTTGGACACACATACTCATTCAAGGGTTTTTCTTTATTTATACTATTTTCTACATTGTAGAATAATAGTGAAGACATCAAAACTATGAAATAACACATATGGAATCATGTAGTAACCAAAAATGTGTTAAACAAATCAAAATATATTTTATATTAGAGATTCTTCAAATAGCCACCCTTTGCCTTGATGACAGCTTTGCACACTCTTGGCATTCTCTCAACCAGCTTCACCTGGAATGCTTTTCCAACAGTCTTGAAGGAGTTTCCACATATGCTTAGCACTTGTTGGCTGCCTTTCCTTCACTCTGCCGTCCGACTCATCCCAAACCATCTCAATTGGGTTGAGGTCGGGGGATTGTGGAGGCCAGGTCATCTGATGCAGCACTCCATCACTCTCCTTCTTGGTAAAATAGCCCTTACACAGCCTGGAGGTGTGTTGGGTCATTGTCCTGTTGAAAAACAAATGATAGTCCCACTAAATCCAAACCAGATGGGATGGCGTATCGCTGAAGAATGCTGTGGTAGCCATGCTGGTTAAGTGTGCCTTGAATTCTAAATAAATCACAGACAGTGTCACCAGAAAAGCACCCCCACACCATAACACCTCCTCCTCCATGCTTTACGGTGGGAACCACACATGCGGAGATCATCCGTTCACCCACACCGCGTCTCACAAAGACACAGCGGTTGGAACCAAAAATCTCCAATTTGGACTCCAGACCAAAGGACACATTTCCACCAGTCTAATGTCCATTGCTCGTGTTTCTTGGCCCAAGCAGGTCTCTTCTTATTATTGGTGTCCTTTAGTAGGGGTTTCTTTGCAGCAATTCGACCATGAAGGCCTGATTCACACAGTCCCCTCTGAACAGTTGATGTTGAGATGTGTCTGTGACTTGAACTCTGTGAAGCATTTATTTGGGCTGCAATTTCTGAGGCTGGTAACTCTAATGAACTTATCCTCTGCAGCAGAGGTATCTCTGGGTCTTCCATTCCTGTGGTGGTCCACATGAGAGCCAGTTTCATCATAGGGCTTGATGGTTTTTGCGACTACACTTGAAGAAACTTTCAAAGTTCTTGAAATGTTCCGTATTGACTGACCTTCATGTCTTAAAGTAATGATGGACTGTAATTTCTCTATGCTTATTTGAGCTGTTCTTGCCATAATATGGACTTGGTCTTTTACCAAATAGGGTTATTTTACAAGAATCATTCCAGGTGACTACTCCATAAAGCTGGTTGAGAGAATGCCAAGTGCGTGCAAAGCTGTGATCAAGGCAAAGGGTGGCTATTTGAAGAATCTCAAATCTCAAATATATTTTGATTTGTTCAACACTTTTTTGGTTACTACATGATTCCATATGTGTTATTTCATAGTTTTGATGTCTTCACTATTATTCTACAATGTAAAAAATAGTAAAAATAAAGAAAAACCTTGAATGAGTAGGTGTGTCCAAACCTTTGACTCGTAGTGTACATATTAAAACATTAGTCCTCAACAGGGGACCATGCTTAGAGCATTAGAACCATTGATTCTCAACCCCCACTGTACGGCAGGAGACTTGTTTGCAAAGTGTCTTTGCAAATTCTCATAACCACCGTCCTCTCCTGGGTTTTACAAGGAACAATGCGGCTGAAATTTGTTTTGCTGCCTCTCATCGAATTAGCGTTGATTTTTCTGCCGCCGGGTTGCTGAACTATTGAGCCAGTGAACTTCTTTAACTGTGCTTATCGGATAAACATGTACACGGCAGTCAGCGGGGCCCCACTGCCATTCACTATGAAATAAAAATCGATGGTGCTGAAATGTGATTTTATGGCCCTCCGTTATTGAGACGAACGATGATTTCCTGCGTAACAGGAAGCAAGAATGTCAGCTACACTGCCGCAGGGTGAGAGAGACAGAGAGTGAGAGAGAGGGACAGAGAGAGAGACAGAGAGACAGAGACGGAGAGACAGAGAGAGAGACAGAGACGGAGAGACAGAGAGAGAGACAGAGAGAGAGAGAGACAGAGAGAGAGAGAGGGAGAGAGAGAGAGAGAGAGAGAGAGAGAGAGAGAGAGAGAGAGAGAGAGAGAGAGAGAGAGAGAGAGATAAATGGGGAAGTGAGAGAGTGTGTGTCAAAAAAGTCAATAAATAAAGAAAGGCAGGTCGTCTTTCTGTCTGAGTATTGATCCTATAACCACTCTTTATTGATACAGTAGTTTTTCATCACACAGTAAGTATACTCTCAGTGTGTGAAAAATTACTCTTAACAGACTCCTAGGGCCCTCCTAAACCATGCCCTCTCAAGAACAGTGATATCAGCATAACTGTAGTCCACATCACTACCTGCAGTCTACTTTTAGCCAAACTATAAACGCCCAACACCACAGTACCCTGTGGTAAGACTGCTCCTCTCCAGTCGATTTGTGTTATTACCAAACTACAATGGTTCTTATAACTACAATGGCCAGGCCTTCTTAAAAACGTCACTTAACCTAAAACCACTGGAGTCGTACAGCCTAGTCTATGACATGGTGTGCTGTCAGAGCAATAATCACAGTGATTTACACACTATTATTAGAGCAGTTGCCTGTCGGGGAGTTGTGCTAACAGCCCCCATCATTCTAGATAGAGTGCACATCAAAGCTAATGCACTGCCTCAGTGACCTCAGGTTAGCAGTGCAAGGGGCCAGACAGATAAGTGGACAATTATTACACCAGTGTGTGTGTGTGTTTTTTTTTGTTTTTTTTGAAGGCATCTCTCAACATCCCGGGTACCTGGACTAACGTCAGATTTTAAAGTGGATCTTGAGCGACCTGGCTGGAACTTTGGCTTCATCACGGTTTATTTGTGAGTAAATCTGGCTTTGATAATAGCCAGTGCCTACCCAGCCAGCAACCTCACTGCACGTCAGTGGTGTGTGTGTGTGTGTGTGTGTGTGTGTGTGTGTGTGTGTGTTTGTGTGTGTGTGTGTGTGTGTGTGTGTGTGCATACTGTATGTAACCCATGTGAGTGCTGCTGCAAATGTGTTTGTGTGCATGAGCGTTTGTGCTTCTACACCTGCCGACCCATTGTCACAAGGCATCTTCAGCCCAGAAGTGAGCCATGGTGAGAACAGAGCTGTGTTCTGAGTGCACACACTGAGACTGGCTGGGTGACTTAGCGCTTTAGTGTGCATGCACACTGTTTACCACCAGTATAATTAAACACTCAACCCCAGTGGTAGGAGCCTGTGGCTGCACACACACACACACACACACACACAATCACACACACACACACACATACACACAAACAATAACACAGCCTTTAACACTGTCATTGTCAGTGCCCCTCTCATTAGGCAGCCGTGTCTCTCTGCTCGACATGCACACACTCGCCAGGCGCCCTCTGATTGCCACTGGCACTGCCAGCACATGCACATGCACACACACACACACACGCTGGCACTCCACAAGCAGGGAGGGGGGGGGGGGCTCCTGACCAAGGACAAGCCTCCTCATTCCCTCTCCCTCTCTCCCCCCCTCTATCTCTCTCTTTCTCTCTCTACAAGATAAGATTCTTGAATCCTTGGTAAATGTACAACTTTGCTCTTTTTTATCTGAGAAATGTATTTTGAATGAAAACCAATCAGGGTTTAGGCCTGGGCATAGCACTATTACAGCAACCACTTTAGTTGTTAATGATCTTGTCAATGCTTTAGACATTCAAATGAAATATGCTGCTTTGTTTGTGGACCTGTAAAAAGCTTTTGATAATGTTGATGGTGCTATTTTATTGAATAAGTTGTCCTCGATAGGCCTGAGCTCTGACGCCTGTTCATGGTTTCATGATTATCTTAGTGACAGAACTCAGGCCATTGTGATTGATGGGGTTAAGTCCGCATTTCTTGAAGTACATAAAGGTGTTCCGCAGGGGTCGATACTAGGAACTGTTCTTTTCACTATTTATATAAATGCTATTGGTCAATCTGTAAAAAAAACACACAAAAAAAACATTTAATCTATATGCGGATGATACTATTATGTACACAATTACTCCGACTGCTGACCTGGCTGTGACAAGGCTACAGTCCCATTTTGCAGGAAGCCCTACTGATTTAAAACTCGTACTTAATACAGGCAAAACTAAATACATGTTGTCTCAGATGGATTACATCTTTAATCATCGGATGGTTCTATAATCGAAGGAGTCCCTGCATACAAATATCTTGGTATTTGGATTGACAATGACTCATCGTCTAAAAAACATATGACTGAGCTTGTTAAGAAACTACGATTTAAATTGGGCTTTTTTTTTACAGAAACAGATCTTGTCTCTCTCTAGTCAGCAGGAAGCAGATTGTGCAGTCAACCTTTCTACCTGTTCTTGATTATGGTGATACTATTTATCAAAGTGCAGCTGCCTCTACTCTTAAAGCCTTGGATGCCGTTTTTCATAGCGGCCTTCATTTTATCACAGGAGACAATTTTATTAGTCATCACAGTATTCTTTACCAAAAGGTTGGCTGGACCTCTTTGAAGTCAGGTATATCACATCATAACACTCTTTTTGTTTACAAAGCCCTGCTCCACAAACTTCCAACTTACCTAACATCACTGTTAAGATTTAAAATGGCATGTTTATGATTGTGTTTTGCTCTTCAATATTGTTGTGTATATTAACACATATTTTATTGTGTATATGAATGTGTAGTTTCTCTCTCCCAGGCCCCACAGAGGCCTCCTGCCTGTCTCTGTGTGTGTGTGTGTGTGTGTGTGTGTGTGTGTGTGTGTGTGTGTGCGTGCGTGCCCTTGTGTTTGTGTCTGTCTATAGTTGCTGGAGACGGCCTCTCATAATTACAAAGCAGGCCGCAAAGATAGGCCTGGCAGAACAAAGAGCTAACAGATCAGGCCTCTCTCTCCTGACTCACCACCCATCTCATCCAGCCTCTACACACCTCTCTCTGTCGCCCTGTTGGCATGTGACTCTCTCTCCTCAGGGATGAATGATTACTAGGCCATTCATACGACACTACGCAACCCAACACAACATAACTCAACACTACGCTATGCAACGGTACGCTACGCTACACAACGCAACACTACACTACACTACACTACACAGATCCTACGTATCTCCCCCCTTCCAGTCCCTGTTAAAAGGACAAGCTTAAAACATAATTCATCTAAATCAACTGCCTTGCTATCAACTTCTGTTTCTTCTCCAAGACTAACTGAGGAATACCCTCTCACTACATATCCAGTGTGCCCCTCAGACCAGGAGTCCTGAAGCAGCCCCATGCAGGCAGCAGGTGAGCTAGCTCTCCATCCCATTAAAACCATAAATCATGAGGGGGTGGATCCGTTCCCCCTCCCTGCGGCCATGCACCACTCCACCCCTGGTCCTGCTCTATGTCACCCAACACAGGCAGCCCAGTGTGAGGGACCAGAGCACAGAGAGCTGCCTTTGTCTGAAGCCCCTAAAACTCTATTAAAGACACTCTCAGTATCACCTCCACTAGTGAAGTGAATTGGCTAGTGTGTGGACAGTAAACACTCTTTAGATGTTGAGTTGGATTGTATAGTGTGTGTGTTTGTGTATGTGTGTGTGTGTGTGTGTGTGTGTGCATGTGCGTGTGTGTGTGTGACTGTGTATGTGGGTGTTTCTCAATATGCATACTACCGTGCTCCAAGCACGCAAATTGGAGCATGCATCAGTCCAAATCAAAGTATGCAAAACGGAGCACGGAGGGCACTTCTCGGATGTGTACTCCACTTGTACACATTTCGAAACATGCATCAGTGCAAGCTTCAACGGAAAGTATGCACAGAAATATGACGCCTGACTACAATATTTTATCTTGATACGTTAATAAATACATTCTGTGTTAATTTTGGCATGTTTACCTGCCTACAATACCCACTGTAGTGTGCGTAGATCACAACCACTTAGTAAGTCAATAGGACTAACTGGCTAGCTAGCTAGTCACGAAGAATTGGCACCTAACTAGCCACGTATAATTGACTGCTAGTCATCTACCTGCCAATACATTCGTTTTAGGTTGTTTTTTTGCCTGTTAAACTAACTGGCTAGCTAAATTATTACGACTCTCATATAGCTAGCTGATAATTATGAAGTTAAACGTTTGTTTATGTAGTTATCTTGTGTCATCTGTATTGCCATTAGCCTGGCTGGCTGGCAGCTGATTGAGTGAGAGGCAGCAATGTTACAGGGCATAGTTGTGCTGAGGTGACTGTGAGGCACTCACTCTCTTACTTCAAAAAATAAAATCAGCAAACCACAACTGATACCTGTAGTCATTGCGAAGACCCCTAAGAGATACTTACACAGACGCCACGACAGAAACTCTCAGTGCTTCCCTCCCGCTCCTGCCATCTAGCTGCCCTCCTCCGGATGGATATCCTCCAAGCTGTCGAGTCTGTATATCATCCGGATGTCTATTTGTAGCTTAGCTAGTACTAGGTTGTATTGGAATGTTTTTCCAGGGTTGACAGCGTTCTTGCAGACTGTGTAGTGGCCCATGTAGCCATGGATCCTGATGAGTGATAGCTTAGCTAGCCAGCTAACTTGGACAGCTTACTAAATAACCATGGATCATGACGATGGATAACCTATAGCTACTGCACTAACGTTAGCAGATTACCCTTTGCTAGTAGACAAGTAGGGTCATTATCTATGCTGATGTTCTATGTTAACGTTGTTTTAAATATGTTGCAAGCTAATGCATATAATGTAAACACGAGTCTTCTCTTGCTAAGGTTAGCTAGCTTAGATAGCTAGCTAGCTAGCTACTTTTGTTAACCAAATGTCTATGTAGCTAAATAATACAAAACACAAACGGATTAACACTCTCAATTTCTTTACTGATGCCTGGGCTCACTTTGGTGGATCTGTGTTAAGCACTGCTGGAGCCCCTCTCCACCCAGCTCCACCTCCCCTCTCCCTCACTGGAGGATGGCACCTATTTCCTCTTACATGGAGAGAGAGAGAGTGAGAGCAAAAGGGAGAGTGATAGAGAGAGAGAGAGAGAGAGAGAGAGAGAGAGAGAGAGAGAGAGAGAGAGAGATACGAGAGAGAGATACGAGAGAGAGAGAGAGAGAGAGAGAGAGAGAGAAAGAGAGAGAGAGAGAGAGAGAGAGAGAGAGAGAGAGAAAGGGAGTGATAGAGGGATAAAAGAGGGATAGCCCTCACTGCTGTCAACAAGGAGTAAGTGTGCCAAAGAGAGCTCTAACACACAAACACGCACACATAATCACACACACACACACACACACAAAGAGGATGCTGTCACATGTCACAAAGTAACCTGTGGAGGATGACAGCTCTAGAGCTGTGTCCTGCAGTGTGTGTGAGTGTGTCTGTGTGCGTGTGCATGCGTGTGTGTTGTCTGGGGGGCGGAGAGGAGAGGAGAGGAGAGGAGAGGAGAGGAGAGGAGAGGAGAGGAGAGGAGAGGAGAGGAGAGGAGAGGAGAGGAGAGGAGAGGAGGAGATAGGGAGGGAGGGGGGATACTATCACAGCAGGCTGTCCAGAGCCGCCTGGGAATGTCATGGTGTCATCGCCATGGGAGCGCACACCCCGCCGGCCCGGCAACGGCCATTTGGACTAATAGGCAGTTGTCAAGGAAATGATAAGATAAATGCAGTGTTTGATGGAAACATAAAGTGATACAGCTGATAGGGACTCGAGCAAGCCAAACAATTAGCAGAGAGCAGCTGATATGGGGGGAGGGGCCGGCACGTGGGGGGTGTGGGCCGAGCGGGATGGAGGTGGGATCAGGATGGGACCAGAAGTAGGAGGCTGCAGCCCCCACTGGACAGGGTACCTCTGGATGAAAGGGTGCTGCAGCCTCCTCCTTCGTCTTTGTCGGCTTGGTCTCTTACCATTTCTTCCTCTTCATATCCCCCCTTCATTCCCCCTTCTAGGATGTGACCTGCATACCAACACTATACACCAGACACAATTTCAGGCTGGCTCTGTGGTGCTGCACACACACACCACACACACATACACACATGTGCGAACACACACGTACACACACAAACACACACACAGACACATACACACACACACAGGTGCTTATCTAATGTTCAGGATTAAATTCAGTTACCCCCAGTGGGATTGGGTTAGGAGATGTCAAAAAGATAAATGGGCATCATGCTAGAGCACCACCCCCAAAATACTTTTACATTTGTGTATATGGATGTGGGTTTCCAATCCAAAATATCACATGCACATAACATTTAAAATCGTTGTGTGTTTTTTTACAAGGACAACATTTATTATAAACACAGGCCGTAGGCCTAACCATTATGATCAGAGCAGAATACAGCTAGAGGTGTAACATGTTATTGAGCCTATACAGTTGAAGTCGGAAGTTTACATACACCTTAGCCAAATACATTAAACTCAGTTTTTCACAATTCCTGACATTTAATCCTAGTAAAAATTCCCTGTCTTAGGTCAGTTAGGATCACCACTTTATTTTAAGAATGTGAAATGATAGAATAATAGCAGAGAGAATTATTTCTTTCAGCTTTTATTTCTTTCATCACATTCCCAGTGGGTCAGAAGTTTACATACACTCATTAGTATTTGGTAGCATTGCCTTTAAATTGATTAACTTGGGTCAAACGTTTCGGGTAGTCTTCCACAAGCTTCCCACAATAAGTTGGGTGAATTTTGGCCCATTCCTCCTGACAGAGCTGGTGAAACTGAGTCAAGTTTGTAGGCCTCCTTGCTCGCACACGCTTTTTCAGTTCTGCCCACAAATGTTCTATAGGATTGAGGTCAGGGCTTTGTGATGGCCACTCCAATGCCTTGACTTTGTTGTCCTTAAGCCATTTTGCCACAACTTTGGAAGTATGCTTGGGGTCATTGTCCATTTGGAAGACCCATTTGCGACCAAGCTTTAACTTCCTGACTGATGTCTTGAGATGTTGCTTCAATATATCCACCTAATTTTCCTTCCTCATGATGCCATCTATTTTGTGAAGTGCACCAGTCCCTCCTGCAGCAAAGCACCCGCACAGCATGATGCTGCCACCCCTGTGCTTCACGGTTGGGATGGTGTTCTTCGGCTTGCAAGCCACCGCCTTTTTCCTCCAAACATAACGATGGTCATTATGGCCAAACAGTTCTATTTTTGTTTCATCAGACCAGAAGACATTTCTCCAAAAAGTACGATCTTTGTCCCCATGTGCAGTTGCAAACCGTAGTCTGGCTTTTATATGGCGGTTTTGGAGCAGTGGCTTCTTCCTTGCAGAGCGGCCTTTCAGGTTATGTCGATATAGGACTCGTTTTACTGTGGATATAGATACTTTTGTACCTGTTTCCTCCAGCATCTTCACACGTTCCTTTGCTGTTGTTCTGGGATTGATTTGCACTTTTCGCACCAAAGTACGTTCATCTCTAGGAGACAGAATGCTTCTCCTTCCTGAGCAGTATGACGGCTGCGTGGTCCCATGGTGTTTATTCTTGCGTACTATTGTTTGTACAGATGAACGTGGTACCTTCAGGCGTTTGAAAATTGCTCCCAAGGATGAACCAGACTTGTGGAGGTCTACCATTTTTTTCTGAGGTCTTGGCTGATTTCTTTTGATTTTCCCATGATGTCAAGCAAAGAGGCACTGAGTTTGAAGGTAGGGCTTGAAATACATCCACAGGTACACCTCCAATTGACTCAAATCATGTCAATTAGCCTATCAGAAGCTTCTAAAGCCATGACATAATTTTCTGGAATTTTCCAAGCTGTTTAAAGGCACAGTCAACTTAGTGTATGTAAACTTCTGACCCACTGGAATTTTGATACAGTGAATTATAAGTGAAATAATCTGTCCGTAAAACAATTGTTGGAAAAATTACTTGTGTCATGCACAAAGTAGATGTCCTAACCGACTTGCCAAAACTATAGTTTGTTAACAAGAAATTTGTGGAGTGGTTGAAAAACAAGTTTTAACGACTCCAACCTAAGTGTATGGTAAACTTCCGACTTCAACTGTACCTGCATGATTTCATTGTGAGATATTCTGTAGGCCCTATATCTGTATGTTTTTTCCCCATACATTTAAAATATACTTTATACACTATATATACAAAAGTATGTGGACACCCCTTCAAATTAGTGAATTCGGCTATTTCAGCCACACCCGTTGCTGACAGGTGTATTAAATCGAGCACACAGCCATGTAATCTCCATAGACAAACATTGGCAGTTACTGAAGAGCTCAGTGACTTTCAATGTGGCACCGTCATAGGATGCCACCTTTCCAACAAGTCAGTTCGTCAAATTTCTGCCCTGCTACAGCTGCCCCGGTCAACTGTAAGTGCTGTTATTGTGAAGTGGAAACTTCTAGGAGCAACAACGCATCAGCCACGAAGTGGTAGGCCACACAAGCTCACAGAACGGGACCACCGAGTGGCCTGGTTACAGTTTTGACTTAAATCGGCTTGAAAATCTATGGCAAGTATTAAAAATGGCTGTTTAGCAATGCTCAACAACCAACTTGACAGAGCATGAAGAATTTGTAAAAGATTAATTTGCAAGTATTGTGCGATCCAGGTGTGCAAATCTCTTACAGACTTACCTAGAAATACTCACAGCTGTTATCTCTGCCAAAGGTGATTCTAACATGTATTGACTCAGGGGGTTGAATACTTATCTAATCAAGATATCTTAGTGTTTTATTTTTCATAAATATTTTACAAATGTTAGAATTATTCTTACAATTTGACATTACAAATTACTTTGTGTAGGTCGTTGACAAAAAATGACAATTAAATCCATTTTAATACCACCTTGTAACACAACAAAACATGGAAAAAGGGGTGTGAATATTTTCTGAAGGCACTGTATATATAGAAGATATGCTGTATAATCTTTGTCCATAATAAAGATCATTTAAGAAATGTTACACAATACCTTGCTGTAAAAATGCAACCATAATATAGCTAAATGCAGGTGAACATACATAAGAACAACAGCACAACGTAATATTCTTGAAATGGTTCTATTTGTTTTTCTCCGGGAGGCCGGGCCTACGTGATGGAGCAGCCTGGGTCTCCAGCTGTTGAGCCCATCTCTGTGATGGGTGTCTGGGGAGCAGGTACACTATATCTGTATCTTTGCCTGCTCAATCACTACCCTGCGGGCGAAAGGGTTAGTTGAATGTTGAACGTTCTATCAACATGTCATTTCTTTAATGTACTGATTTTGAACGTCAATGGATGTTTTGGGGTTGAATTCATTATCAACGTACACAAATCAATTTTTTACCCGATTTTAACCCCAAATCATGAACAAGATTTCAAGAGTTGGTTTATTTGATCTTGAATTCACATTTGTTGACAACTCAATGAAATAGCCACCTCCTTAGTTCCGCATAGAAATGTGTCTCCGGCTGAATCAGAAATGACACCCGTTCTCTATATACAGTCTAGTGCACTACTTTTGACCAGGGCCCATATGGCTCTGGTCAAAAGTAGTAGACTATGTAGGGAATATGGTGCCATTTGGCATGCCACTTTTGAGCTGATTGGGTTTGTGTTTGTGATTTGTGGTCAGGTATTGATTGTGTTGTAGTTTTAGTACAATGGTCAGACTCTCTTCTCCTTCGTCTCCAGTTTCAGGCTCAGGGAAACCTATCCCACGGCCACCCTCTAGTTTGCATAAGTGCCAAAGTTTGATTCTTAATATGATTTGAATTTGGGTACAAATACTGCAGATCTGAAGAATGTATAAATCACACAGAGAAAGATGGGCCAGTCTTCTCTCTCTCTCTCTCTCTCTCGCTCTCTCTCTCTCTCTCTCTCTCTCTCTGTCTCATACACACACACACGCACACATAATCACATAATCACACACACACACACGCACACACACACACCACCTATATCCGTGTGTGTTATACAGTATGTCCTCTGGAGAGTCTGTAGCCCTGCGGTAATGGCTGCCCATACCTGGCTCTAGCTGTCTTTCTCATGGCCTGGGGCAACTGCTTAACAATTCCACTCTGAATACAATACAGCCTTTCACTCACAGCCTTTCACACACACACAAACACACACACACACACACACACACACTCTCTCTCTCTCTCTCTCTCTCTCTCACACACCTCACACAAACAAACACACACACACACACACCCTGCTCATAGGATGCCTGTTTCAAAGCTCCTGTTCAGTAATGAATTTCCAGACCTTGGGAGGCTCCTTCTGATACACTTCAGACACAATGGTAAGAAAGAAAGAAACGATCCCTTCATCTCTCCCTCCTCCTCTCCCATCTTTCTGTCTTTCACTTTCTCACTGTTCTGCTTCTCCACCATGAAACACCACAGACGAAGGGTCAGCCCAGGTCAACAGACTCTAAGGTTGCATCCCAAATGCCACTCTATGTAGTACACTATTTTTGACAAGAGCCCTATGGGTCCTCATTCTCCACGTGAAACCAAACATGTCTGTCTGTCTTGCTTTGGTGAGACTGAGAGGCCTGGATGGATAAGTGGATCTGTGTTCTTCTTCCTCTAGCTATCAAAGTGTCTTCCTGTTGAAAAGACCTTATATCTCCCTCCCTCCCTCCTTCCCTCACCATCTTTCGCTATCTATGTCTCTCCCTCCCTCTCACCCTCTTTCACCATCTTTCTCCCTCTCTTTCTCTCTCTCCCTCCCTCCCTCCCTCCCTCCCTCTCTCCTTCTCTCTTGCTCTCTCTCTCTCTCTTTCTATCTCTCTCTCTCTCTGTATATTTAAATTTATTTCCAGTGTTTGACAAGAGACGGTTGTAAGGAGTGAGTCGGAGGGGAAACACAATCCACATATGAAGACATGCCAATCACTAGCCCCGGGATATGAGGAGCGGAGCGCCAAGTGACTGGAGTGCTGCTGGATCCCCTCAAACGGCCATTTGAAAGGCGAATACATTTGTGTCACACTCATTTCGCGTCTTGGAATGCTCTGAATGACGGGCTCGGTACATGCTGCGAGGAGAGCCATTGAGGTACTGAAAATACACACTGTGTTTTTCTTGGTGATAAAAGACTTCGAGGTGCACACGTAAAACCACACAGACACGTTGACGTAAACGCACGCATGCAGAAACTCACGCACGCACGAACACACACACACATACACACACTATAAATAACATTACTACGTGGATAGCAGCAAGACCATAGTGGCCCTCTCTCGTGGCCCTCTGGGGGCCCTGTGGTGTCTCCATGTTGGCCCTGTGATAGCCCTGGTTGTAGTGGTGACTGTGTGTGCATCCCAAATGGCACCCTTTTCCCTATATAGTACACTACTTTTGACCAAAACCCTATGTGCCCTGGTCAAAAGTAGTGCACTATATAGGGAATAGGGTGCCATATGGGACTCAGACTGTGTGCGGTTGGGAAGGCCCTGCATGGTGCCTGCTTGAGCAGATGGGTGCCAGGGAGATAGGTGAGAGGGCAATGGAATATGAGGGATGAGGCGCCAAACAACTTCCTCCCTGACCCAACACTCCAGGATTGCATCCCAAATGGCACCCTATTCCAGTGTTTGGGAAGCTACTCTGAAAATATAGTTACCAAGCTACCAATTACTTCACACTGGAAGAAATTAAGCTACACAAAAGCTACCCTATATTAATTTAACTAAAGTTACTTTGAAAAAGTAGTTCATTACATCCAAACTACAGTACTTCGTGAATAATTATCATACATATATTAATCTGAAATTGCAAGAACAGTTGACTTTGGGGTCATAACAGAATGTGTAATTTAGCCTATTAAACACAACAATGATGTCAGTGAGAATTAGGCAGGTCTGATGCCGAAAAATAAAGGAAATGATTGCCTACATCACCCATCTTTGATTTTATTTTTGCAAAAGAAGTACTGTATAACTTAGTTCCAGTAGTTAACTATGAAAACAATACCTAGATTTGAATTTAGTTCAAATACCACCAAGCTACTGCAAAATGTAGTTAAATTACCAGTTGAACTACATGTAGTTCACTACTCCCCAACACTGCCCTATTCCCTATATAGTGCACTAAGTTTGACCAGGGCCCAGGGCCCACCCTATAAACTATGTACATACAGTATATGCACTACCCTGGTCTAGTGCACAATGTAGGTAATAGGGTACCATTTGGGACGTTGCCCAGTCCTTCCAGCAGCAGGGCACCCATAGAGATAGCACCAATTAGCCTCTCCCATGGTAAACATGCACACTAAACTGAAAGCCCCTCTAACACACAAAACACTTAACCACATAGACAGAGCGTGTCTGGTCTCCTCTCCTCTCTCTGCCCTCTCTCCTTCATGGGGAGGAGCGAGGGCACACACACACGCACGCGCACACACACACACACACACACTTAGAAAGAGAGAGTACTCACACAGAGGAGTGATGTACGGCTGTGTATATTTAAAATCCTCACTTCCTGACCCATCCTCTACAGATCCATTATGGCAAAGAGGAGAGGGAAACTTAATAGGTGTGTGTGTGTGTGTGTGTGTGACTGTGTGTGTGTGTCCAGTGGTAGAGGAGGGTGTGACACATGGCAGTGCGTGCTTGTGATTACCTGCAGTGATGAGACACTGTGTGTGTGCGTGGGTGTGTGTGTGTGTGTGTGTGTTTTCTGACTTGACCTTGCTGGTGGAGGGTATTTTCCAGTCAGCAGAACGCTTTATCTCTGAGAGCAACAATCAATAAGGATAATTAATGATGCCTGCCGCAATGATAGCCTCAGCAGTCATTACACGGCATTAATCCCTGTAGTCAGCAGCGGGTCAAGGCCAGCCGAATCGCTCACCTGAGGGCGGGGACGCAAATTTAAATAATCTACATATGGACCACACTGTCAAGCGTTTTCTGATACATTTACCCCAGTCACACTTTAATTACAGCTGGCCCATTCCTCTAGCGTGTAGAGACGTCCTTTTAATATACAACACGTAGACGTGCACACACATGTACGCATGCACGTACACAAGCACAACCGCATACACACACACTTAGGAGGAGAGGAGTGGGAGAGAGAGCGACTGACACATCTACAGATGTAGGATCTTAATTTGATCACTCTTTTGTTGCTGAGAATTTTCCACATAATAATTCACATTTCCTGT
Organism: Coregonus lavaretus; assembly: GCF_964263955.1. Taxonomy (NCBI): domain Eukaryota; kingdom Metazoa; phylum Chordata; class Actinopteri; order Salmoniformes; family Salmonidae; genus Coregonus; species Coregonus lavaretus. Next base: position 16,538 of record NW_028156568.1, read on the forward strand.
TGCTGCAGGATTATTTTCCTGCTGTAGCAAACATGATCAAATTAAGATCCTACATCTGTAGCAATCTGGAGGATTTCATCTCACCTGCCATTTTTCCCCCCTTTCGCCCCTAACATAAATCACACGTTGCATGCAATTTTAGAATAACGCTGCCATCAAAAATGTGATTTAGAAGTAAATATAATTTAGGTTCTTGGGCTGCGAGATGTAGCGAGTGAATATATTATCATAATATTCATGCCCTGGTAAAAATATGAGAAATCACAAAGGATTAATGTAACAGGCAATGTTATGGTAACACTGGACCTGATAGCTGTTTAAGGATTTGATCACTCTGTATTAGGGCACACATTAAAGCTGATTCTCTAGTCTATACAGTCGCGGTCAAATATTTTGGCACCCTTGCCCGATTCACAATTTCTTCTCAAATAAGTTGAAATTGGAAAAATATTTTGGTGTACACGTGTGTATTTGTTCGATTTAAAACTGCACAGTACCAAGGAAAAAAAAGTCACATTTGAAATGGTGATGTTTCACTAAAAATTCGTATTAATTTGGTTGGATGCAAGTGATTCTCGTTTACTGTGTCATTTATCTCACCTGTGGTAAATTGCAGGTGCCTACACGGTAAAAATAGACATTCAACCAGTTTTGAAAAGAGAAAACAGAACATTCTGCTCCATTGCACTCCATTGTAAAGTGCAAGGGTGGCACTACATGTGACTGCAATTGCCACATGGCAATGATGTGCATGGCATGCCTTAGTACAGAGGCATCGTGCACCTTATTGTTTTTGAGGGGGTACTGATGGCCAAATGTAATATCTTGGAATTTATACTGTCTTAAATGAACTACAGTATATGTTGAATGTTTTATCCCAGAAATGTATAAAATGATTGATGGGCATAAGGCCTCTCTTTTATATCATGATGCATGAGCAGTTTAGGCTTACTGGTTCACGCCATTGCTCAATTTGTTGTCCCTTAAGTTTGGTGCCTAAACCTGTGATTCTAAGCAAGATGATAACATCCTGGAATGGTACATGGTGGTCATGTGTGCCATTCATTGGAGCCCATTCAAATGAAGAAACGTATTCCTTTTATATAAATATCAATGGGCATGAGCTCAGTGTTTTGTCTCTTTTGGTGGCCAAAACTCTTTATTTGAAGCGAGATGGCGACATCCTGGAATGATAATCGGGTCATATGCGCCATTCATCTGAATCCATTTAGTCTATGTTGTTTTTCTTTATATATCTATGTTGTAAACCGGCCTGTAAGCTACCATGTGTTCAAATCGGAGCGCCTGCCCTGTCAAGACTGTTTATTTCCACAGTTTAAAGTTTGGAGAAGAAATTCGGTTTGACTCCATCATTCATGGGCTGACATTTTTATTGTACTAAGTCTTAAGGGCAAAATTTGAATTGTGAGATTTAATTTCCTGTAATGTTTGAATGACTTTCTTGCCTTGGCCAGCATCCAACACAGTAGAATAGCCAATGGGCCTGATATGAGATGTTAAAACAGAGGTTGCTTTCGCTGCCAAGGGAGAAGTGGAAAGAATCTATAATAATGAAAAATGCATTTATCCTGATTTTTTTTACTCTCTCTCTCTCTCGCTCTCGCTCTCTCGCTCACTCTCTCACTAAAATGTTCTGTCTGTTAGGGAGATGGAGGTATGTGTGACATCTGAATACGCCAGCGAAGTGAAATATATACGTTTCACCTATGAAACATTTTCCAAACGTGTAGGTATTACATTTAATTGATGGGAATGTCATTCAGAGAAGAAGAATATACATGGCTTGGTGTTGATTGGCATGTATTGGTTATTCCAACTCCCACACAAGATTATACCCTTCACAATCTGTTTTATATCTCATTCAGCTCAATTTAGATAAATAGAGTAGGCATACTAAGCATTCATTACCATTCTATCCAGTCCAGGAGTTTCACACCATGCACAGGGAGATTTGAGATCATTTGCACAACCTGTACATATTCTATCTTATCCAAGATATTATTTTATAAGAAAGATGGCACTATAAATCAGGAAACACGTACAGGCTACTTTCCACACTCCAACTGTGCACTGTGATACAATTTGTGTAGGCATGTCAAACATAAGAGTCACATGTTGAAGAGAAATGTCTGTTTGGCTTGTGTTTGAAATATCCCTCCAAAATGAGGCCCATAGAACAGGTCGTTATGGGCCTTCCCCCCTGCGACTTGTTCACTAGATTAATTCTAGTTAACTCAGCCGTACAATTAAATGTTTTATATGCTCACGTAAATAAACAGTGGCCAGTATACCTCTGGAATATCACAGCCCTGCCATCATTACCCAGAATGCACTCACGTCGCCATTTATTTTTAGATCACTTTCGCATGACATCACCGGTTGATTTAGAACGGCAAATTAAACAGAGAGAAGTATAAATCTCCTCCCTCCTTTCGCCTTTTCTCCTCTCCTCTCCTCTCCACCCTGCCCCCCTTCTCCTCCTATACACCCCCCTCCCCTACACTACACTCAATCCACTGCACTGCCCCCCCCCCTCACACATACACACAGACACACACACAGGACCTGATCTCCCCAACCAGAATGACATGGTAGACAAGCATAAATTATACAGTATTTCTCAGATATCATGCTTAAGATCTAGTGACCTCAAGTCACTAGACTGCACAACATCAACTATAAACAATGTACCAATTATGTTCCACTACTGTGTGTGACTGCAAAAAGGCCATCAGTGTCATCAATGCTGTAACACTTTCCTTTTCGTACTAGCACTGATTTAGCTGATAGCTGCTTTATTGAGGAAAGATTTTACTTGCAATGACTGTGGTTGTCTTACCATCCTTAGTTGAATTCACTGATTGTAAGTCGCTCTGGATAAGAGCATCTGCTAAATGACCATAACTTAAAATGTAATGGATTTCAGTAGTAAAACATGAAAGCAGCATTTTTTTAAATTATTTTTTTACCCTTAATTTACCAGGTAAGTTTGACTGAGAACATATTCTATTTTACAGCAACAACCTGGGGAATTGTTTTGCCTCTCCATCTGTCTTCTATAGACTCTCTTTAGCAGCTAAGTCTCTCTTCATTACTCTTCCTTATCCAACCAGCCTAACCTACACATCACTGGGGGCACCAAAGACACTATTAGGGGAACCCCATGTTCCATAATTAAGTAATCAGCACTGCCAGTAAACACACACGAATGCACGCACGTTCTCCCCCCCCCCCCACACACACACACACACACACACACACACAAACACACACACACACAAACACACACACATGCACGAACACACGCTCTCTCTCTCTCACACACACACACTTCTGACAGAGACCAGCAGGGTGACAGCTGGGGGACTCTCTCTGTGATTGTCCCTCCCCCTCTGCATCCCTGTCCCATGGGGGAAGAGTGGAGCTAAGGCCCTATCCTTCATTCAGCTAGACAACTCACTCTACTCTGGGATATCTCTGTATGGAAGACTGCTAGTTGATGGAAGACTGAAGGAGGAGAGGAGAGTGTGTATCATTTTGGGGTAAAGGTTCAGTCATAGAGTCAAGCCTGACTATAATATACAGTATAAGAACAGTTGATATTTGAATGAGAGTCGCTTCAAGAGGAAACTTTAATCTTATTAAGAGTCTATTTAGCATAGAATTAAGTGTCAATTAATATTCAATCCAAATAAATATGGATATTATATACAGTGTAGTGTATATTATTTGCATCCAGCTGTGTATCCTTCTTCATTTCAGCTTTTTGTCTTCCCACCCTGTTGCTAACCAGATCCTGCCACTCAATTCCTTTTCCTCCATTTTCTGTCAAATAAGAAAATGGAAAATTACAGAAGATTAGCGACACGCATATAAAATACTGTCAATCATTTAAAATGAACTTCATAATGCGCCTGATGATCTGATTGGGAGATTGCTGCATCATGTGCCGTCATTAGAGACAGTTAGGGATTTGTATGCCGAGAGAACGGCTGTCACGAAACAATAATAAATTAAGCTATGGCGTGATTAAAAACACAGGTCTGACTTCGCCTTTCTCTCATCTCTTCATTTCCTCTTTCCTTTCATTTCCCCGTAGGAAACAATATATGCAATTAGCGACAATATGACTATTGTTCGTTTTTTTCTTGCAAATAAAGACTCTACTTTTTTCTCTCTCATTCTCCATGTTTGTTTTTGGGTACATATTAAGAGGAAATGGAGCTAGGCGTTGTTGTGTTTGTTCTTCGACAGTGACATCACCAGTTACTTAATGGCACAAGCCTGGGGTCAAAGGTCACGACAATGATTTAACCTTGGCATCGTGTCTGACTTTAAGAGCCAAAGGATTGTATGGGACTGTGTCTGTTGGGGGTGGGGGGCAGTGGTGGAAAAAGTACCCAATTGTCATACTTGAGTAAAAGTAAAGATACCTTAATAGAAAAGGACTCAAGTAAAAGTGAAAGTAACCCAGTAAAATACTACTTGAGTAAAAGTCTAAGTATTTGGTTTTAAATATACTTAAGTATCAAAAGTAAATGTAATTGCTAAAATATAGCCTACTTAAGTATCAAAGGTAAAAGTAAATGCAATAAATCATTATATTAACCAAACCAGACAGCATGATTTCCTTGTTTTTTTAATTTACGGATAACCAAGGGCACACTCCAACACTCAGACATCCTTTACAAATTATGCATTTGTATTTAGTGAGTCCGCCAGATCAGAGGGGATGACCAGGGATGTTCTCTTGATAAGTGTGTGAATTTGACAATTTTCCTGTCAAAATGTAAGGAGTACTTTTGGGTGTCAGGGAAAATGTATGGGATTAAAAAGTACATATTTTCTTTAGGAATGTAGTATAGTAAAAGTAAAAGTAGTCAAAAATATAAATAGTAAAGTAAAATACAGATACCCCAAAAAAAACTGCTGAAGTAGTACAAAGTATTTTTACTTAGCTCCTTTACACCACTGGTGGGGTTTATATTTGTTGGGGGTTGCATGTGTGCCTTTGACAGAAAGATAGAGAGAGGGAGAGGAACAGAGTACAAATAGAGGGAGAGAAATACAGAGGACATAGATAGATAGAGAAAGAGAGAGAGAAACAAATGTCAGAGAGAGAGAGAGAGAGAGAGAAGGTGAGGGTGTGTGTGTGTGTGTGTGTGTGTGTGTGTGTGTGTGTGTGTGTGTGTGTGTGTGTGTGTGTGTGTGTGTGTGTGTGTGTGTGTGTGTGTGTGTGTGTGTGTGTGTGTGTGTGTGTGTGTGTGTGTGTGTGTGCGTGCTTGCGCGCGCGTGCGTGTGTGTGTGCACCCAGGCCCCTGTCAGCGGGTTAGCCGGTGAGATTCCTGATAACACTGCGCTGCAACCTGGCATTTAATTAGAGCCACGATACAGTCCTCCCTTAATTTCACTATCACCCAGAAAGGCACTTACTCTGTAATTTCCTGTCTCACTTGGAGGGCCTCACTATCTCTCACCGAGAAAATATCGGAAGCTTCCCTTTATCTCAAACACAAAGAAAGGGAGCCGTGCCCAAATTAGGAAGGCCCGTCGCTGGAATATATACATAATGATTACAAAATGAGGGCCTGAACTTGAGCCGTGCGCATATGTGTGTGTTTGTGTAAATGCGTGTCCTTGTGGGCTGTGTGTGTCCTTGTGTGTGCATGTGTGTGTGAACATACTCTACCTTGTATCACACTGCCTTTCAGAGGGACTTTTTAACTATGGGAACTTTTGACTGGTTTTTCTCTCTGCATTAATTGAAAACATGACAGGCTGCTTCTGTAGCCTGATGGATATAAAGGTAGAATCGAGAAAGCCATTAGCCATGTGGCTATCACAGCCTGTCAAAAAGTCAATACACAGTTCTTTATGTGTCTGCAAGCAAACATAGAGTAATTATCCCCTTTATTAGGGAGCCGCAGAGACGGAATAACGATCTGCTAAAATCAGCCATTTATTACTGTCAACTACACCTGACTCTGAGCTTATTAAAAACATTAATAATGGGGGAAAACATCATTAGTAAACAAATGTAATTAGTCAACCCTCTCCCTGGCAAAAATACACACTTTTTGACTTGATCTTTTTTTGAAAGATTAGTGTCAATGTCGCACACATGCATGCAAACACACCGAATGAAGAATCAACTCACACACTTATCCTCTAATTCAAAACACAGCTCAGGTTAGAGAGACATTACATGACAGCTGTTTACCTCCATAGAAAGAAAGAAAAAAACAACGCCATAAACTTCTCTCTTTATATCCCCTCTCCCCTCATCACCAACATCCCAGTCTCTTATAAGCAGCCTCACAAGCCCCTGCCTCAATTACCACTTAATGACTCTTAATGCATGGTAAACACATGCGACGGCTAAGAGCAAACAAAACATGACCGGGACTATGAATAATTGAACAGCCACACAAGAGGCGGAGACACACTGAGGCACTGGGGTCAACCAACCAGAGCCCTTCAGAGCAGCCCGGGTCACAAGGGTCGCAGGGATCGTAGGAGCGTGACCCCAGAGCTGTTTTATTAATAGGGATTTGCAAAATAACACAACACTCCAGGCTGTGTTGAGGCTCGGTAGCTAGCGCTACGTTGGGCTGGATGGGTGGATGAGAGAGTGATCAATAAGACAGATAGGTGTCTGGGCCAGGAGGGTCTCGGTAGACCCAAGCCCTCACAGCCTCAACTCACACACACACACAGCCATGTACTCCAGGGCTTTGCCTTCGACAAACACAGATCACATGCTTACTTATACTGCGCGTGTATTGGGGGGGATGTGTGTGTGTGTGTGTGTGTGTGTGTGTGTGTGTGTGTGTGTGTGTGTGTGTGTGTGTGTGTGTGCAATAACCCTGAGGGGCACTGAACGGACTCCCATATCTCTTAACTGTATTAACAAAAGACTACCACCGTCCACAAGTATCGCACTCTTTTGCAGCGCTTACAGTATACTGTATACATTTATTGAAAAATGTGTAGTTTCGATGGTGAGCCGTGCTACTGGCGAAAGCTGCTAGAGGAGCCATCTTTGTGACAGGAAATGACTCAAATGTTCGTACTGGAGAAGAGGAGGGGGGAGAGCAGGCACTTCCTGTTGTCATAACCTCATTGAGTCACAGTGCCAGAGGATAGAGAGAGGAGGGGAATATCGGGGGTGTTTTTTTCATGCCACAATGGTGTATGAAATTCTGAACATTTTCCATAAGATTTATTACATCCAAGCAGAAATATTGTCCTCTGAAAGTGCCATTCATCAAGCTCACTTTGAAATGCGCTGAATGATATGATGGAATTATGCAGATCAGGGATGTCTGAGGGAGGATTCCATTTGGTAACCTTGGCAACCTCAGGTGCTCTTATATCCTGTGCACTCCGGAATACATTTCCCCACGCATCAATTAGCGGGCACACTACTTCACAAGGAGAGACAGACGTTCATTGGCTTGTAAGCCTAATGACGGCATTCTCAAATGTGCATGACATTCTTTAATTCCGCCAAGCCCCCCTTCTTCCTTTATCTGTATAAAAATCTAAAATACAGATGGATGGATAGCTTGTGCTCTCTTGGCTCGATAGCAGTATGGAGAGGGGGAGAGAGAGAGAGAGAGAGAGAGAGAGAGAGAGAGAGAGAGAGAGAGAGATGCCTCGGTTGACAGAAAGGTGGCAGTCTGAACTTTGGCAGCTGCCATCAACCTTCACATAACACTGTTTCAGAGGGACCACCAGTCAGTGCCTTGGGTCCACTCAAGGACAGTGAACATTACTTATATCACACAGCAGTGAGGCTGTCCTAATATGGACACCGTACAGCATGATTATCATCGCCACCACTAATCATCATCTAGCTGTTGCTGATGTCCTTGTCTGAACTACTATGGATAGATATTTTTCTTAGATAGATAAGGTTCTTGGACAGCTCACGTACAACTCACACACGACCCCAAAGTCACCACTTGACCATGGGTGACAGTGTAGGAAGGGCCAGGAGTTTTTCCTGACCACCTGACCTGACCATGAAAAACTCTATGCCCCAGAAATAGCTTATCATTAGGGCCCAGAGTTTTTCCTGGTCAGGTCAAATACTCCTGGCCACATAGGACAAGTGATGCTAATTACCAAACATCTCCGAACACATCCAAAAACAGGAATCTTTCCTCCATTGCTTTATGCAAGCACTCACTGACTCAATTATGATGCAAGCGTGTGTTTGTGAAAAGCGTGGTTGGTTTTAATTACAACACACATGTAGATATTTGTAGCTCATGTCCTGACATAATGCAAATGCTATGTAAATTACCTCAACTGATCTTCTGCTAGCTGCACAATCACTGGTCTTCAGAGAGTGTGTTTGAGTCAGACTTTGCATAAGGGTGGCACAGTGGCCTATCATTGGTTAAAAAAACACAGGAAAGTATTTATAGCCTAACTCAGCTGATGGGCAGGTTACTATGAGGAAGGACTATAGATGAGCCACATTATTGTGTTAACCCTCTCGTCTCAAGTGACATTGGGGGATGTTGATTTGACAAATAGGTTAAATCCTGATTGTCCACCTGAGTCATCCATTTTCTACTGCAGGCAGACTGTCTGTCTCAAATGGCACTCTATTCCCAAAACAGTGCACTTCTTTTGACCAGAGCCCTATAGGCCCTGGTCAAGAGTAGTGCACTATATAATGAGTAGGGTGCCATTTGGGATGCAGCTTGGGTGTGCTCAACAAGGGTCCCCAGATGCCTTCACAGCCAGTCGAAGGCTTGAAAGATGAGTTAAGCCTACTCGATTCACACGCATCATTGACCACAGCTGACACTGTTGAGACAGGCCATTTGCGGACTCTGTCTGCCGGCACTAAACGACAAAGGAATGGCTGGTTAAGCAGCCGACTGACCGCATCTGACTGACAACAACACTGCTATGAATGAGAGATGTGAGCGTGGAGCGTGTCTCTGGCGCGGTACACCAACCAAATCACCGGTGTGCTTTCCCTTACTTTCCTCCTTCCCTCCTACCCTGTCTCTGCCCCAAGCATTAATTGTGCCCGAACAGAGCCACATGCCTCAATTAAAATAAATTGCTTTTAATTTGGGGCTTTCCTTTTTGCCACGGCCGGCGTCACTTAATTTCATTAGCAGCGAACCTGTTGAGCGCTTTTTCAAAAGCTTCGTCTCGCGGACGCACTCGAAAATGAAAAGAAGCCTTTTTCTCCTCTTCCCCCCTCCGCTCCTCAATTAACAGAATCGTTCCCTTTCAACTAAAATGAATGTTATTGAAACCAATTAGCATAGACTGGAAAATCTCTCATTAATGAGGGGAGTGTGGGTGAGTAAACAGGAATGAAAAGATGAAATTAGAGGAGAGCCTCTTCTTGTTGGCCCAGAATAATGACACGCTTAGTCGCCTAATTGTCTGGTGAAAAGCGCCGCAGCGATAGTAACAGATTGCCGTGTTCATTAGGCAGCAATGGGCCACCTGCTGCTGGGGCCGCCACGCCCACAGTCCCCATACACGTGTTACTCCCAGGGGGCTATTTTTTGGGACACAACGCTCCCTATGAAAAGCAAATGAGTCTGCCAATAAGCTGCAATGTTGTGTCCTTGTTGCCAAGGTACCCAGGCATAATATGTCAAATCAAATGACTGGAGCCCAATAGTGCTGAGAGGAAATGACCTTAAAATATGGGGCTACCGAAATATGTCAAAATAATTACAATGGTAATGTTGTATATTCTACCTATCAATTCTGTGTCCCATCTCATCATAGCCCTGTTTATTGCACCTTTTGAGGCTGAGTTTGTTCCCAGTCTGGAGATTGTGAGCAGATAATAGCCTCCTAATTGTGACGAGGCTGGGATTGGGAGGCAGTGGCGTTCTTTCAGCATTTATTCCCCCTTCATGAAATATTTAATGGCTTGTGCCGGGTGAAACAAACTCTACACACATTTTCTAATTCATATCCCGAAGACAAGCAGAGCCATGAACAGGAGCACACAGAAGTGCTCTCTCTCTCTCTCGCTCTCTCTCTCTCTCTCTCTCTCTCTCTCTCTCTCTCTCTCGCTCTCTCTATCTCTTTCTCTATCTCTCCCTCTCTCACACACACCGATTCAGAAGTACTCAAAACGATGCTTGGTGTTAATTAATTCATAATTTATTCTTGAATTATTACCGAAATGGGATGCAGATATTTTATGGCACAGCAGGATCTGCTGTAGCTCTAGGGCAAAGGGAGAGAAGGTGGTTTAAAGTAGCTGTGACCCTTCTCTCTATTAGAAAAATAACAGAACTCAAAAAGTCATCAATACCAGGTTCCTTTTTTGTCTTTTCAGCATTTTCTCTCAGGAACAGCCAAACTTCTATGCTCTAGTTTGTGTGTGTGTGTGTGTGCGTGCGTGTGCATGCTGACTTTTGTGCATTGAGTACGTATGCGTGTGTGTGTGTGCACATTCATGTGTGTGAATATGCACATGTGTGAATTCCTGTTTGTTTGTTGTCTTTATGCCCTATACCCAATATGGGCCATTAGCCTATAGCTTGCTAGCTGCACCGTGGTCAGTCTCTCTTGCTGTCTTCTCTCTTCCATGTTCACAGCTCATTGAGAATATTAATGAGTCCCATTGTTACATGATGCACCAGCTACAGCTGTTGGCCATAATTATCTGGCTGATAACGTAAAGGGTGTCGATTAAAACCATGCTCTTTTTCTCTCCGCTCCATTCATAAGACACGTATGGGGTGAAGGCTCAGGGTGGGAGGCAGATGAGGGGTGGAGCGGGGGGTGGGGTATCTTCTTTGGGGTGGGGAGTGCTTTAGGGCATTTAGAGGGCTTAAAGGGAGGTGATGGGGGAGGGGTCGCAAGCATTTCATTTTCTCTTCTTTGCAATAAAGATTCAATCAAAACACAAATTACGTCCCGACAGAAGCAGTGGACTGATTAATGTGTTAAAGCCGATGTGGTGCTCCATTCCAGCTCCTCAGGATTGAACTGAACATGTACAGTCAGTCCATATAATTGTACTTTATAAGTCCCTCATTCCCATCATAATATTCAATTCTTACTAATAATATGCAATGATACTTATGACAATATAATACAATTCTTCCCTAGGTCATTGCTGTAAATGAGAATCGTGTTCTCTAGTCGACGTCCTGGTAAAATAATGGTTCAATAAATACAATGATATGTACTGCGTGTGTATGATTTCTTTTTTCTATTACATGTATGATGTTTCATTATATTCTGTGTTAAAATGATGCTGTGAAGCTTATTCCAAACAAATTTCCCAAGCTTGGCATACTGTAACCAAGATTGTTTGATTCTAATTCTAATGAAAAAAATGTGGATATTCCACTTCCTGGAAATATATTAGCACAAAAGCCAATGGATGTATCAACAGTGTGGGGAATGGGGACACACATTCATAGGGCTTAGCAGAAAAACACCAGTAATCAGGGCCTGTATTCATAAAGCAGAGTAGGAGCGCTGATCTAGAATCAGGTACTATCTGTCCATATAATCTTATTCATTATGATCTAAATAGCAAAACTGATCCTAGATCAGCACTCCTACTCTGAGACGCTTCATGAATACAGGCCCAGGGAATTGGATTAGGCCAAATCTACTCAGCTCTGTGCTTTTAAACTGACTAATCTGATTAATGTCTGATCTAGTATATACTACTGCTGCTCTTATTTCACTATGAGACAGACAGACAGCGAGAAAGAAGGAGATAGAGAGAGAGAGAGAGAGAGAGGGATGGGGTAATGTTTACTAATGTTTCCCTTGTTTAGTTCCCTTTTGTTTATTGTTTATTCCATTTGCTTTGGCAATGTAAACATATGGTTCCCATGCCAATAAAGCCTTTTGAATTGAAATTGAATTGAGAGAGAAGGAGAGAGAGAGAGAGAGAGAGAGAGAGAGAGAGAGAGAGAGAGAGAGAGAGAGAGAGAGAGAGAGAGAGAGAGAGAGAGAGAGAGAGAGAGAGAGAGAGAGAGAGAGAGAGAGAGAGAGAGAGAGAGAGAGAGAGAGAGAGAGAGGTGGGGAGGGGTGCGATGGTGGGGCTGACAGGCAGGCATCTGAGCCCCCCCCCCCCTCTCTTTCACTCACTCTCTTTCTCTCTGTTGTTGTGTGTCTTTCTCTCCCTCCCTCCCTCCCCCTCTCTCTCTCTCTCTCTCCCTCCCTCCCCTCCCCCCCTTCCCTCCTCAGACTCGCTCTCCCTGGGGAACATGGCCGCTTAATTGATTTACTTTGTGGAGGATTACACGTCCATCACAAGACAGAGCATCACGCAATGGCACACACCACCATCACGCCTCTGCACACGCATGCATATATGGATGGGGTTTGGATGTGGCTTAGTGATGGGTGGGGATGGTTGGAGATAGTTGGTGACCATTGGGATTGATGGATGCGCAAATGGAGAGGTATCGAGAGGTATTGAGGGCCATCATGGATCGAGAGTCGATCTGCTGAGTGGTGGATTGGTGGATGTCAATATATTGTTTTAGTCTTGTTGGTTGTTCTGGGGAGTGGGTTAGGGGATTGCCTGTTTATGGATGGACAGCAGGCTCATTGTCTTTGGGGATTGAGCGATCTGGGATAGTGTGTGTAGAAGTAGCTTTTATTTTGTTTATATTCTTTCCTTTGATTTTCCTATAAAGTCGATTATTGCACACTTGTGTTTAGTCCCCGGATTGGATGCTCTTTTGTAAATGTGTTGTCAAGTGAGGGTCCTGAGATTTATGGTGGTCTAGCGGTCTAAGCTGGTGCCTCCGGATCACATATACTGCTACTGCAAGGGTTCAAATCCAGCCCACTGCTCTCTCTTTCCTCTCTACCTCTGTCATATCCAATAAAAACAAAATACGTTAAGAGTGGGACTGCCCCAACCTTTAATTAATGGTGTATACAGTGACTAGTGAAAGTCTACACACCCCTTGCACTGTCTTCACATTTTGCTGCTTCAAAATTACATCTCAAAGGGATTAACATTTATATTTTTTCCTACAGATCTACACAACCTAAAACAATGGCTATATGTTGCCCTTAGAGTTTTTCAAGGTTGGTACAATCTTATTCAAATTGATTCTCAATTGTAATGGCTGCCAGAGGTACTTTCACCAAGTATTTCACCAAGCTTCCAATTTACCTAACTTTGTTGTAAAGTATAAAAACATGAGATACCAAACCCATTCACAGGGTTGGTTAACTCTTGAGGTTCCTCGGGTCTCCACTGAACTATGTAAATCCGCCTTCATTTTTTAATACACCTCATTGCTGGAACCAACTACAAAATACATTACAATTGGATGTTCTGGTGACGCTCTGGCAATTTTAAATATTGATTGGGGACCTTCTTACTGAGGAATGGAACTGTTTTTCTTGAATATTTGTGTTGTGCTGTGTTTTAGTTTGTTTTACACTGTATCTGATTTTGATTCGATTTTGTCTTATGAATTGTATATGCAGGGCTCCCTTGTAAAAGAAACCCTGGTCTCAATGGTGACTCCCTGTTTAAATAAAGGTAAAATAAATAAATAAACTCTTGGGTGTGAAGACATACACAATCAATCTACAGCTCAAAAAGAAATGGGGGAATCCAAATGTAATCCCTTTTTAGATTGAAATTTAAGGCAGCAAAATGTGAAGACTGTGCAAGGGGTGTGTAGACTTTCAGTAGCGACTGTCTACTTATGGTTATCTCTATCTACCTATGCAATTTACCAGGGCAAGGTCAATTGAACAAACTATATTCCCTGTGACAACATTTAGAATGGAGGCCAAAAGGGGAAAGGGGTAGCATGTAGGTGGGACCAGTCAGAAATTGCAGCCTGCCCAGGACTTCCAGTTTTTCTAAACGTTGACCCATTGTGCATGACAGCTGACTTCCTTTGGAGGAAAGTTGTTCTCTTTGTTTCTCCACTTGTTGATTATCTTTCCCCAACTGAATTCTGTGTGTTTGTGCTTCCTATCTTCGTCTGTCTCAACAATCTTCCTGTTTTAGTGATGTTTCTGGAGTGAAATTAGGTGAACGAGCAGTTAGAGTGGGTGAGTTGATGGCTGTTATTGTTGCCTCATCCTGGTTGTTACAGTAAAGATGTGTTCCTGCCTAACATCAGCCCCGCCACTTGGTTTGGAACAGAGCATTGTCGGGAAATGAACCCACGCTCACATTCATAGACATATCAATATATGTGAGGACTGACATCTTAAATGACAACTAAATACATTAACATTCTAATAATACCACCTTGAGGTTGTGATAGATGGTTGTACTAAGCTCATGAGGCATTTCTATATTTTATTCTTCAAGAATCATTGGGTATGTATCATTCATTGAAATAACCATTGAACAGTTGGAAGTCTTTGGGATTGTGCCTTTAAATCACCAGCCACTAGAGGGACAGTGTGGGAATGAAGCGCCTATATGTTTTATAACTTTCTAACTTTCACTTCCTGGTGTATATCCATGCCCCCTGTGTGTGCCTTGTCACCAAATAAAAGTAGTTGCATCCCGTCTTCTCTCTCGCTCTCTCTCCCCTTCTCTCTTTGGCTTGGGGAAAGCAATCACTCTCCCCCCACTACCCATCATTTTCCTCCCTCCCACCTCTACTTTTTCCCATTTTCTCTGTTCCTACCTCCCCTCCATCTCTCCCCATCCGCTCCCATCCTCCCCTACTCACTTTTTATTTCGCTCTTCCTCCTCCCCTCCCTTATGCCTTATCTGAAACTCAAGCTACTATATTTGCAGATGATACTACAACTTATACAGCAAGGCAATCGGTTCAACAGGTACAGCAAGCTCTACAGGTAGATCTGGGAAGTATCAGGGAGTGGGTTTGCCGGCACAAACTTGTTTTGAACACCAAGAAAACCAAGGTTATGTTGGTCTGTTCCACCAGGAAAAGGCCAACACAGCATGGGATACAATTAAGCATGGGGGAGTACAAATTGAGGAAGTGTCAGAAAGCAAACTACTAGGGGTGCAGCTAGACAACTGCTTATCATGGTCATCTCAAATGACTCATCTATGTAAAAAATAAATAATAAAACAACTTTTCGATTTAGAGCAATAAAGAAATTGAATAATTTATCTGAACAAACCAGAAACCTTTCAATATATACAATACCGTTCAAAAGTTTAGGGTCACTTAGAAATGTCCTTGTTTTCTAAAGAAAATCAATTTTTTTGTCCATTAAAATAATGTTAATGTTGTAAATGGCTATTGTAGCTGGAAACGGCTGATTTTTAATGGAATATCTACATAGACGTACAGAGGCCCATTATCAGCAACCATCAGTCCTGTGTTCCAATGGCACGCTGTGTTTGCTAATCCAAGTTTATCATTTTAAAAGGCTAATTGATCATTAGAAAACCCTTTTGCAATTATGTTAGCACAGCTGAAAACTGTTGTGCTGATTAAAGAAGCAATAAAACTGGCCTTCTTGAGACTAGTTGAGTGTCTTGAGCATCAGCAATTGTGGGTTTGATTACAGGCTCAAAATGGCCAGAAACAAATAACTTTCTTCTGAAACTCTTCAGTCTATTCTTGTTCTGAGAAATGAAGGCTATTCCATGCGAGAAATTGCACAACGCTGTGTACTACTCCCTTAACAGAACAGCGCGAACTGGCTCTAACCAGAATAGAAAGAGGAGTGGGAGGCCCCGGTGCACAACTGAGCAAGAGCACATTATACATTAGTGTCTAGTTTGAGAAACAGGCACCTCACAGGTCCTCAACTGGCAGCTTCATTTAATAGTACCCGCAAAACACCAGTTTCAACGTCAACAGTGAAGAGGCGACTCTGGGATGCTGACCTTCTAGGCAGAGTTGCAAAGAAAAAGCCATATCTCAGACTGCCCATCTTTAATCTTTTATTTTTATTGGTCAGTCTGAGATGTGGCATTTTCTTTGCAACTCTGCAAAGAACGGTGGTGTAAATTCAAACAATACTTTAGAACCATTTAAATATAATACATCTGAAGATTGTGCAGGACTATGGTAGATGAAGGAATCAATCTATATTTTCAGACTGTTAGAGTATTTATCTGGTCAATATGTCAGTGTATTATGTATGTTTGTAACAGTGTGTTATATGTGAAAATGTGATTGTATTATAAATTGTATTTTCATGTTTAACTTGTAAGATTAGTCCAAATGAGGACTAAAAGAGATCCTAAAAAATCCCTCCTTTCTCCCATCCTCCTCTGCTCCCTCACTCTCTTTATTTATCTCTCTCTTTCCCCTCTTGCTCTCTCTCCTTCCCCCTCTCTCTCTTCTCCTCCCTCTCTCTCTCGAGTGAGTGAAACAGGAAGTGGGCTTCCTCCAGTGTTGGAGAGGGGAACTGAGAGCCTGTGTTAATTAGTCTAATTGGGATTAGAGACAGCAGCAGCAGAGTGTGCGAAGAACAAGCCTGGCACTGCATGGGAAGCACTGGGTCTGCGTCCCAAATAGCACTCTATTCACTACATAGTGCACTACTTTTAACCAGAGCCCCTTTGGGGAATAGGGTGCCAGCGTGCCATTTGGGACGTATCCTGGGACACTCCCTCCACTGTGAATGTGAGAGCTGAAGAGTTGTAGCTAACACAAGCATTGGGAGAGAGGCCTTTCAAATATAGCACTCCAAAAGACACTTAAAAAGGCTGCTTTTTTGTTGGCTACACAAAATATTGGCACAACAGTGTCCAATTCCCCGAATTACCCTCTTTGACAAATCTTTCGGACAATTTTTTAATGAAAAAGATTTGTCTCTTTTTTTTTGCTTTTAAAGTTCACTGACAAATATTGTGTTTATTATGGTGGTCAGTAATTTGTTGGTATGTGTCGCTGACACATTCTGTGATAATGTTATATCATGTAGTAGTCATTGTAGTAGTCCATGATCGTTGCTTCAGTCTTTCCTATGGGCCTTCAGCACACAATTCCCAAGGCCTGATATTCTACAAATACACGTTGACTCTGTTGTAATGGTAAGCAGGCTTTAGAAAAAGAACATTGTGATTAATTAATGCATCCTAACTACATAATAGCGCTTAGATAAATGCAATTAACAGTAACTTTCCATGCATAATTGCTATAGTTATGTTATTCATTAGTTTCATCCGAGAACAAAATATTCAGTAAAGGGAAGGCATTACTTTTTGATGTTAAGCATATAGTGTGAGGAACAACATTTATTATTTAGCGTTTCTTTAACATTAGTTATTACTGTTTTAGTGAATTTAGTTGAAGAGCTTGCTAGTCAGCCCCCATCATTCCGCCATAACCAAGCTGTCAGGAGTGATACAGCGTACTGTAGCTCATGAAGACTGTGTAGATACATACAGGACACACACATGAACACACACGCATGAACACACACAACACACCTGCATACACACACACACACGCACACGCACACACAAACACACACACACACACACACACAGCAGGAAGCAGAGAGCGAGAGAGGGAGGGTAGTGATAGTAATAATAATAATGTTCTTGATAAATGGGCGAGGAGCGGTTTATTCAGCAAATGTTTCCAGATGCTGGGGGTGAAGCAGGCAAGCATATGGTCAGGTCTCGGCTCCACAGCACAAGTCTTCTAGATACAGGCTGCGTCCCAAATCGCACCCTATTCCCTATATAGTGCCTTACTTTTGACCACAGCCCTATGGGCCCTGGTCAAAGTAGTGCACTGTAAATGGAACAGGGTGCGATTTGAGAGGCTGCCACAGACTCCTCCAATTCAACAACACAGAAACACTCTCACTCTCTCTCACCGTGTGTGTGCGTGCGAGTGTGGATGTTAGTTGGATGTTGAAGAACAATATGGTTGTGAGGCCTCAGTGGGAAGGTGCTGAGCCTGGTAGGAGTGAGAGGTAAAGTGTGCATATGGGCCTCTCATAACTTCCACTACACACACCCACACCCACACGCACACCATTCGCGCGCACACACAAACACACGCACACACAAACACACACACGCTCCTCCATTACACACCCGTGTGACACCCCCACCCCAATCTCCGTCCCCGTCTGATTGACCATACCAGCCAGGGATGTGGGAGTGGTGGGGGTGGGTGTGGGGGTGGGGAGGTCAGGGATGTGGGAGTGGTGGGGGTGGGGGTGCGGGAGGGGGACAGGGATGTCACAGTTGAACACTTCCATGCCTTCCATCCCCGTGTCTGCTGGTGTCACATACAGAAAGCCTGGCAGCAGGAGAAGAGGAGGCAGCTCCAGTGGAGCTACAGTGGGGTCACGCAGGGTTGACCCAGGTCACCCAGACAGATTGGGAGAAGAGTGAGGAGAGATGCAGACTGCCATGGAGGGACACAGGCTGCAGGACACCAGAGTTAACTAGCAACACAACTTACCTGCAGCTTCCATTGTTTTCATTCTCTCCCAACAATACAGACCTAGTACTCAATACAGGAACTGTGAAGGACCTCTAAGAGTTTTGCCACCGGTTTTCTCAACTATTCTTAAAGGCTGGGAAAATAGGATAAGTATAATGAAGGATATTATACAATTATTGGTGCGAGGTATGTTTTTTCCAATATGCTGACTTATTACCCTTTATTGTTGATAAAATAAGAAATGTGGGTTGGGAAAAAAGTCAAAATGTGTGTTTACACCTTCGTAGCTGTTCAAACTAAGCCCAATAACTTCAAGCTAGAATGACTGAAATAGTTTAAGGTAACTCTAACTTTAAGATAATGCAAGATAAACAACTATATTATAGATCTGACAGACAGAAATATTGATGTAGTGATTTTCTCTCAGGTACAGTCATAACTTTATCGATAAGAATGACTGTAACATACATGGGTCAGGTGTCAGTGTCACACACGCTCAGAAGTCGCCATGGTGACCAAGACTTGTTTGTTTACGCCCTATGCAGCCTCCTTCTGTTATCGACACTTCCTGTCGAAAAGCGTGCACGACACACACACAGACACAAACACAGACACACACACATGCACGTACACACACATTCACACATACACATACACACACATAGAGACACACACACAGAAACACACATGGATACAGGCATACACACACACACACAGACATACACATTCTCACACACCATTCTTTCTCGCCTACACCCTGCTGTCATCTCAGTTCCTCCCACAGGTGACACCCGCGAAACTACGGCATGATGGGAAATGGGCTGTCATCACTCTAACAGGGCGCCGCAGTCTGCTGATCAGATCTGGAAACGGTGAGGGGGGCGAGTGCACCCGTTATGCACCCAGAGGAGGGTTAATGGTGCTGATGTTTTTGGGAGGGGGGGTGGATGGTGGATGTGTTTGGGCCTGTTTAGGGTCTAGTGGGGGACTTTCCGGGCCATGCATGTGCATTAGTCAGCTGACCAACGCAGGGTAAATATTTACCTCCAGGAAGGGACCAGTGTATTTCCCCTCCCCGAACACAGAACAATAATTCCCTCCTTCTCTCTGGTTCGGCTGCTGTTTCTCAGAATAGCAGTAATTATCACACTTCCTGTATTCTTCAGAGGGCCTCATTGTCCTGGATGGGGAGGTTGGCTGCAGCAGTCCTGTTCAGGCCGGCCGGAAGCTGGGCTCTCCTCACAGACCCTGCACTCCCAGCTCGGAGGAGGAAAGGAAACCAAGCAGCCGGGAGAAGAATTAGCCCGCAGTGTTTTATAAACTACTCTCTGCAGTTAGGAGCGACACAATAAAACATAATGGATCTCTAAGAGGGAGGAGGTTCACTCTCTCTTCTTTTTTTATTTTCTCTCTCTCTCTCTCTCTCTATCTCTCTCTCTCTCTCTCTCTCGCTCTCTCTCTCTCTCTCTCTCTCTCTCTCTCTCTCTCTC
Organism: Coregonus lavaretus; assembly: GCF_964263955.1. NCBI lineage: Eukaryota > Metazoa > Chordata > Actinopteri > Salmoniformes > Salmonidae > Coregonus > Coregonus lavaretus. The sequence goes on from NW_028156568.1 coordinate 36,402, forward strand.
TCTCTCTCTCCTCTCTCTCTTCTCTCTCTCTCTCTCTCTCTCTCTCTCTCTCTCTCTCTCTCTCTCTCTCTCTCTCTTCCCCACACATTCTTATTCTCTCTCTCTCCCTCTCTTTTACACACTTTCATATACTCTCTCTTTCTCCCCCCTTTCTCTTTAATTCACTCATTCTCTTTGTGTGTTATGGAGATCTCACTCCTGCCCTCTTAGAAGCACCACCCGTGCCCTTACCCTTCCAGTGGAACGCGGTCCTGAGGACCAGTGGGTTTTTAGATCTGCACCCTCTTTAACCACCGCAGCACACAGGTTCATCAGCACACTGACCACCTTTCTGTTGAAAGGGTCAATCAGTGGGTCACGGGTCAGGCTAGTGGTCAAGACGGGGGGTTGGGGGATGGAAGGTGGAAGGTGGAGGGAGAGTGCTGGCTGGTGGCTGGAGGGATGTGGGGGTAGCGGGTTCCGGACCAATCAGTGTAGCTGTTGAGTGTAATCCACTTCCTGATCCCCCGGGCAGGGTGGACAGCTGTCCGTAGGCCCCTAATCAGGCCCTGTGGCTGGGCTGCTGTCGGAGTGTGCTGGCCTGGGCTGTTGGTTGGGGCTAGTGGGGCTGGTGAGGCTGGGTTGCTGAGAGGGAGGCCTGGGGATATTGATCCGGCCTCTCAGGGGCTGACAGACTCCTCTAAGTGGATGTGTCTGCAGCCAACATCCTCTCCTCTCCTCCACCCCTCCGACGTCCTCTCGTAACCCTCTCTGCTCCCTCCTCCCTTCAACTCCCTTCTTCCTCCCTTCCCTCTTTCCCTCCTCCCTTCCCTCTTTCCCTCCTCCCTTCTTCCTCCCTCCTCTCTTTTTCTAAACATGGTCCTCTGAAACACAGTGGCACTCGCTCTCAGAGGAGTCCCAGGAGTCAGTGAGATGCTTAGGGCCTTGTCATTCCCGTGAGAGGCCCCCATGCATAAACCAATGAAAGAATGATGGGTTGTTGGGATGGGCTCAGGTGGTATGACTGGCTGTTGTGTCTCCATTTTCCTTTTTCTATCTGAGAACTCAAACAGTTGATGTCACCTGCCGGTGTAAACCTATTTGTGAGTACAACCTGTCTAGCAGTCCTGTGATGGTGGACCTGTCCATCTGTCCTTTTGAATGTCCACCTGTCAAATACCCGTCTATCTGCCTTATTAGGATCTGCCTGTCTGTGCTGTGAAAGCCCATATGTGCAGACGTTCTGCATGTCTGTCTGTCCCGGGAGAGTCTACCTGCGTGTGTGTGTGTGTGTGCCTGTGTGCGTGTGTGTGTGAGGCCTGGGTGGCTGGAGGGCTGATCTTGCTGCCTGAGACAGGCAGCTGTGCCATCTGTTCAGTCAACCTAAGGCAGTGCACACACAACTCCCTCCACCCCTCCACTCCTGCTCTTCCTCTCCTTCTCTCTCTCTCTCTCTTTCTTTTTTCTTTCTCTATTACTTCCTGGATATACAACCCCCATCATTCCATTGATGGATTTTCAACCCATTTTCCTTATTTATATCCAAACACACAAACACACACACACACACAGCAAGAGAGAAAAATATGTACACACAGAGAGGCATGGGGGAAGACAAGTGAATGGGAGAGACCTCACTGGAATTGTTATTGTCATCTTTATTTACACGGTTGATTGTTTGCGAATGAAGCGACTTAATAGCTATTTGTGAGGAATACAAAATCTATATTTTGCCCCATCAAAAGGAGGTTGTAAAGCCAGCCAAAGCATTCCATTTTGAATAATAGCTCCTTCCATAACAGTCAGCGCATTGATTGGAAAGCCAATACCGCTCAAGCAAGCGGCTCACGTGAATTAATGCCTCTGTGATGTGGCCAGGCCATAAATGATAGGAATTAATGTTGTTTTGATGTGACTGAACCAATCGCCACAGAGGTGAGGCAGCCAAAAGTGATTCTGACACCATCAAATATACTGGAAGATGTGTGGTGATCGGCGATCCATTTCCCCGTTAATGGGAGAGAGAGGCACTGCTCTGACACATTGATAGATAAGCATTACAAAAGCACATCTACTTCCTGTCTGCACTCCCCACCCCACCACGATCCCCCCACACTGAATATTCTATCTTATTTACAATAACTTGGTACTTCACCCCCAAAAATTGTTATTAGATTCTTGATGGCAAATAAAAAAAGAGGGGAGAGTCGTGAAGAGGAGAAAGTGACTGGTCGGAGGAGTAGAAATGGGGATCTCCTGAGGAGCTCAGGATTTTAGTATGCACGCTTATTCTGTTAAGATGAAATGCAATAACACATACGTTGGTCTGCTCCCTGGGAAAAAAGGCCTGGAAACACTTTGAGGCTGCCTTATATTTATCATCCGACAGACTGTCGCTGGAAAGACTATATTGCTTTAAAAAGTCGCACCCGTAATAGCATTGATATAATTTCCATACATTTTCATTTCAAATTGGATATTTTTCTCATCTGTGAACAACATAAACTATTTAAAGAGGAGGCTGGTGTGGCAAACTTTTTCCACCAACCTTAAATTAGTCGTAACGCCCCGGTGATGGATAACACCCCTAGCTTCTGTGGGGAACACACTAGGGAGATAAACTGGTCCTCACATTGAATATCAGCATCTCAAAACCAGTACGATATCCTGAGATCAAAACTACTTCATTTAAACGATTTCCAACCTCTTTGTCAGATTTTCTCACTGAAAACATGCCTGTACACATAAAACTCATAATTGTCATACATCACAGCACAGAAAGATCATTGAGTATTATTACCAAGTTATTACAGTAGAATGGTCTGATCATTTGAGTATTATTACTGTGTCATTACAGTAGAATGGTCTGATCATTAAGTATTATTACTGTGTTATTACAATAGAATGGTGTGATCATTAAGTGTTATTACTGTGTCATTACAGTAGAATGGTCTGATCACTGGAGTATTATTACTGTGTCATTACAGTAGAATGGTCTTATCGTTGAGTATTATTACTGTGTTATTACAATAGAATGTTCTCTGTGATGCATCATGTCTCAAAATTTTTCAAAATGGCGAAATAATTGTTCTATCAATATGAGGCGGCATGGTGGTAATTGTTCTATCGTTAAGTGCTTAACCTTTCATTATCTCCTCAGCGGAGTCTAGCCTACAGTCTGATTTACGGACTGCACCTATACTGGAGGAGAGGGAAGGGCTGCGTCACAAATGGCACCCTATTACAGGGCCCATAGGGCTCTGGTCAAAAGTAGTGCACTATAGGGATTAGGGTGACATTTGGGACGCAGGCAAGATTCAGCTCCAGACATAATGTAGTAGGTAGAGTGATGCTCCTCTATTGACCTGGACACGGTTTACAGCTCAGATAAAGTAAAGATCCATTCCTTATCTGTTCTCCAATGGTCAGCTAGCTCATCAGGAGAGAGAACGCGTCAGAAGCTGATTTATACGTTGAGGACCAACGTATAAATATGGGCTGGGATTCACAGCAAGGCGACAAAAACGCAGCACTCTAAAACAGACTTTTAAAGGTGATTTACGCTTGATCCGACATGCATTTACCGTGAATGCAATCTCTGTTAACGTCTGGGGAAATGTATTTAAAAGGCACATTGTCTAGTGTGTTGCACTATAACGCACCTTGCATTAAGTCCCAGCTCTGGTATGCTTAGCTTTGTGCATGTGTAAGGAGCAGGGGAATTTTAGTGCAACTACAGTATGTAATGGGAAGATGTGAGGTGACTTACAATTGGTCTTCTAAAGAGGTCAGGAGGACATAGACGCCAATTATAGAAAGGACCAGTAAGTGGTCAGAATGGCCTGAACAATTAAAGAAATACAAAATAATGCCTTGTATGTCTGGTTTAAGACAGATACATGGACACCCCTGAATGTTTACTAAATAAGGCCCCCAAATTAAGACAAGGGCTGCCCCAAGAGAGTGCCAGTCTAAACAAAAATACCTAATAAGGGAATTCCCTTCTGCTTGCAATTGCATTGAGCTACAGTATTTTTATCAGCACCATTTCCATGCCATGATTAATTAGTAATGAACAATTTGTTAATTTCAGCTTGTGACTTCCTGTTGCCGTTCCAATTACAAAAGCTTGGTTAACTGTGTTTAAAAGATTTCCACAGTATCATTTTCATACCATGGTTCATTAGTAATATGTAATTCCAGGTTTTGTGTGTGTGTGTTTGTGTGTGTGTGTGTGTGTGTGTGTATGTTTCTTCTGTAGAGGACAGTGAAAGGTCAAGAGCAGTGTGGAGACTCCTCGTATTTCAGTCTATCTCTCTGCTCTGACATTTACTCACGCAGGGATGGAGGACCAGCCCCATCAGCCCTCCATGGCATTGAATGTCCATAACACAAGATAGGCCTGACCAGATGGATGGATGCCTGAGCACAGGCATGTGTGTGTGTGTGTGTGTGTGTGTGTGTGTGTGTGTGTGTGTGTGTGTGTGTGTGTGTGTACACGTGTGTGTGCGTGCATGTGTGTTTGTGTGCATGCTTTTGTACATGCCTGCATATGTTTGCGTACGTGCATGTGCCTGTGTCCATATGTGCATCCATGCCATAGTGTGCGAACGCATCTCTAAACACTGTGCTGTTCAAGTACGTGTGTATGTTACAATGAGAGCCCCACTGACAGAATGATCTATATGGGGCCTAGAGAGAGAAGGGGGAGTGGGACCATTTTTAGATGCTGGTAATTAGAGCCACCAGTATGCAGCCTGGGAACAATGCAGACAGTATTTCTTCCATCAAAGGCCACTGTCCTGTAGAATGTCATTTTTCTCTCTTAAAGCATCCATTGGCCAGATGGCCTCCCAACCTGTTCCCAACAAACAGCCAGGTCTTAGCCCAACACTTCATCTCCCTCTCTCTCTGTGTCTATGGTGGCTATGGCTGCCTGTAATGTATGAAGTGGTGTGTGTGTGTGTGTGTGTGTGTGTGTGTGTGTGTGTGTGTGTGTGTGTGTGTGTGTGTGTGTGTGTGTGTGTGTGTGTGTGTGTGTGTGTGTGTGTGTGTGTGTGTGTGCGTGCGTGCGTGCGTGCGTGCGTGCGTGCGTGCGTGCGTGCGTGCGTGCGTGCGTGCGTGCGTGCGTGCGTGCGTGCGTGCGTGCGTGCGTGCGTGCGTGCGTGCGTGCGTGCGTTTGTGTATATGAGAGGGCAAGAGAGAGAGACAGAGAGCGAGAAGGAGAGTGAGAAGGCAAGAGAGAGAGAGAGAGAGAGTGAGAGAGAGAGAGAGAGAGAGAGAGAGAGATAGAGAGAGAGAGAGAGAGAGAGAGAGAGAGAGCGAGAGAGAGAAAGACAGAGCGAGAGAGAGAGCAAGAGAGAGAGAGACAGATTGAATCTCTGTCTGCTATATGGAAGTGATAATAATTGCAGTAGCTGTGTTGTCATTAACCTGGCATTTAGAAAAACCTGGCAATCCCTATAGTAACAGGTATTTGGAGCGTTCTGGATCAGAGAGAATTTCTTAGCCTTCAATATTGAATTTTACATGGCAATTTATCCCTTTCGTATTCCCTCTCTCTCCCTCTCACTCGCTTTGTTTCTCTCCATCTCTCTTTATTTCCCTCCCTCCCTCCCTTTCTCTCTCTCTCTCTCTCTCTCTCGCTCTCTCTCTCTCTCTCTCTCTCTCTCTCTCTCTCTCTCTCTCTCTCTCTCTCTCTCTCTCTCTCTCTCTCTCTTTATCTCTCTCTTTATCTCTCTCTTTATCTCTCTCTCTCTCTCTCTCTCTCTCCTCTCTCTCTCTCTCTCTCTCTCTCTCTCTCTCTCTCTCTCTTCTCTCTCTCTCCCCTCTCTCTCTTCCTCCCCCTCTCTTTCCCCCTCTCTTTCCCCCTCTCTTTCCCCCTCTCTTTTCCCTGTGATGGAGCAGTGAGTGTGGGAGGTAGCGAGGCAGGGAAGGAGCGAGGGAGAGAGAGGGAGGCAGCAGGTGAGTGGGTGACACTTTGGGGATATGAATGGGCTAGGTTCAGACAGCGCCTCATTAGTGAGCACTGAATTACACTCCAGACACGTCTTTATGTAGACTAATCATATTACAGCAGGCGAGGTGAGCCTCACCGGGGAGGGAGAGGGAGGGAGGGATGGAGGGGGGCTGTGCGCTTTACAATCTGATTTGCCCAGGAGAACTCAATGTAATCTACCACCGACGACCGACACCATTTTATCTATCTATCCATCTATCTCCTACACATGCAGGTGTGTGTCGCTCCCCCGCTCTTCTCTCTTTCACTCGCTCATTCTCTCTCGTTCCTATTGCCTTCTCCTACCGCTTGCACAACACAATTCTCCCTCCTCCCCTCCCTTGATCCCTTCACCCATACATTGTCAATTCTGACAAGCCGATTTAATCGGCCAGCGCGGCGGCGGACGGCGGCGGCGTGCGCCTCTCTGACCACTGTGCAGAGTCATTAACCTTGACTGGCATAATTGAATCCAAGGTTGATTGCTCGTGACCCTCCCCCCGCCGAGGTCCTTAAAATGTACATATTCATTACAGAGCCCGGCCGCTAAATGGATTGCACAGGGAAAGCTGTAGCAATCATCCGGGCCTGATCCGGTGGGGGCACTCTGCTGTTCCGAGGCCCTCCGCCGAGGGGGAGCAGGGTTGTGGGGCCACTAATTGCATGTTAGAGAGGAGGATTAGATTATGAAAAGAGTGAGAGAATGAAGATGGATCCCTGTGACACTGTCAAATTAAGGGCAGCCTTGTAACGCGGCGAGACACCGAAATGTACAGTGACATTACCAGAGGAGAGAGGGGGGAGATGGAAAGAAAGAGATAAAGAGAGGGAGAGCGAGGGGGATGTGGAGGATGAGACAGAGAGGGATGGAGAAGAATAGACAAAAATGATTCCCCCCTTCGTCCTACCATCAGCCGTCACCCCTCCTCCCCTCTCTTACATTGTCTCATGTTATGCCCCCCAAGCTACCCATGGAGGGGGGGTCTAATGAGTATGACAGGTGTCACACACATACAACCTCCAAGTCTCCCCTCAGCCCCTGACTCTCTCTCTCTCTTCTCTAATGGTTGTTAGATTACAATCACCTAAACAACCCCATACATTTCTCCCCCCCGACACGGGTGGCCCCCTAACGCTCCCCGTCTGAGCTGCTCCACCCCAGGGGTCAGAGGGCAAAGATTAAATAAAGCGTGTTGAGGAGAAGAAGAGGGAGGAGGGAGAGAGGCAGAGAGGGCAAAATGGCGGAATGATGATGATGATGATGATGATGATGATGATGATGATGGTGATGATGGTGATGATGTCACCATTCATCAGCAGCTTTGTGTGTTGCTATAGTAATGTTGTAGTCCAAACACAGATAGAGTGAGTTGTCTGATCTGATCTGGTCTGAACACTGATGACACTCCTAACATCTCTGTGTGACTCAAGAAAAGGATTACTTTGTGTTAGCCATTAGCTAGCCATTAGCTAGCATTGTGAGAACATAACATGCTGAGGGAACAGACCAGACAGCCGGGTGTTTTTGGCCTCTGTGCCCCTGCCTCTTCTGGCCGGAATCGTTCCCAGCCACCCCTTGGTCCGTGGAGAGCCATCCGACTTTCACGTTAGACATTTTCCACTCAGAATTGGAGTGGTTTGCTTTAATCCCTGCACATCATCAGCGAGTGGCTTTCCCATGGTTTGAAGAGAGTTTAGGTAGCTGTATGGAAATCAAACAGTCGAACAATGGAGGGGCTTCCTACACTTAACCTCTTAATGGGCTCTCAATGGCTCCCCAGGCTCGCAGAAAACTATTAGCCACTGGATTCACTTACCCCCATTGTTAACTGGGGATGTGTGAGGTCTGGACACTTAAAACTCCTAAACAGCATGTGTGTGTGTGTGTGTGTGTGTGTGCGTGCGTGCGACAGAAGGAATGTGTTGAGCTGTTCTTGATGAGCAGGCGTTTTCACAGGTGGTGGATGAGGAAGGGGAGAACTAAAGCGGACAGTATCTTGTCACATCAACCTACTCATCCTGATTCATTCATGTACTGTATATTGCTACAATTATGCATGTGGGTGTGTCATAATATTTAGATATGTGTGTCATTGTGTCGGTAAAATATGTTGTTTGCTGTTTTGTTTGTACTTGCAAGTCCATGATTGGGTATGTGTCTGCATGCATATGTTTGTGCTTAATTATGTCTGTATGTGTGTGTACGTGTGTATGTGTGTGTATGTACAGGTAACTTCCAAAATAAATTAGTGATACAAAGTATATTGAAAGCAGGTGCTTCCTCACAGGTGTGGTTCCTGAGTTAATTAAGCAATTAACATTCCATCATGCTTAGGGTCATGCATAAAAATGCCCAGTTGCCCATTATTTTGACTATCATGGCTAGAAGAGGCGCCACCATCAACAAAACACCAAATTATGGTATTTCTCATAGAAGAATGGTGATGCATCCCTCCAATAGAGTTCCAGACACTTGTAGAATCTATTCCAAAGCGTACTGAAGCTGTTCTGGCAGCTCGTGTTGATCCAACGACCTATTAAGACCAGCCACGTCACCCGTGATACAAGTCAGCATTCGACATCCATCCATGTCTGAGGACATCGGGAGATGACTTGGAAACCGACCACTAGGGGCAACAGTCAGCGCTGTTACCTTCAATTAGGTTTCAGTTTTGCTAGGTCATTGTGGATTGGGATGGCTGAAAGGCCTAAGCATCTGCCTCTGATTCCAAAGGTTGCAAGTTCAATTCTAGCAATAAAAAGTAGCTTTTGTTTTAAACCTATCCCAAACCTTAACCCTTACCTTAACCATTCGGCATTAATGCCTAACCTTATGAATTTGGAGTTAATGCCTGAACTTAAACCTAACCTTAAGCATTTGGAGTTAATGCCTAAACTTAACCTTAAACACTTTGAAATTTGACGTTTCGAACAACTTCGAAATTTGACGTTTGAGAAACATAGATGAACGTCTCATTCTGATAGGAGACTGTGAGAGTTGGTAGATTAAGACACTTTATGCTGGTGTTTCCTTTATTTTGGCACTTAGCTGTATGTGTATGTGTAACGTGTATCCTGTTTGTGTGTGTGTGTGTGTGTGTGTGTGTGTGTGTGTGTGTGTGTGTGTGTGTGTGTGTGTGTGTGTGTGTGTGTGTGTGTGTGTGTGTGTGTGTGTGTGTGTGTGTGTGTGTGTGTGCGTGCGTGCGTGCGTGCGTGCGTGCGTGCGTGCGTGCGTGCGTGCGTGCGTGCGTGCGTGCGTGCGTGCGTGCGTGTGTGTCCATGTGTTGGTATGTGTTTACATGCATATTTGTGCTTTAGTATGTCTGTCTGCATGTGCATGTGTGTGTATGTGTGTATACTGGGTGTGTGTGTATGTTTGAAGCATGTGTATGTGCCCTGTTCCGCTAGTTAAAATCTGCAAAGACAAGTGGCCTCATTTATATCCGTGGAGGAAAATAATTTACCAAAAGCGCTGGACGCTAACGAGTGTGTGCGGCGGAAGCCCTAATTAGATTCACTTTGTTTGTGTCGTTTTAATTACATTACGGTCCCCAGCAATGGAGCCCTAGGCCACATTGAAAATGGCACCCTATTCCCTACATAGTGCACTACTTTTGACCAGAGCACGACCATAGCCCTATAGGCCCTGGTCAAAAGTAGTGCACAATAAAGGGTAATGAAGGGAGTAGGATGCTGTTTTGGATGCAGATATAGTGATCCTTCAGCCTACCCAGCCCCTGCCTCTGTCTGCCTTATCAGTCCCAGTAAAAAAATAAAATAATAACGCTTTCCCACAAAGCAAAGCAAAGTGAGGCTTTCCCCTAATGTCACTTTAATCCAAACAACAATTAAAGGTCCCTGCTCCTGATACAAAATAGAAAAATGTACGTTCAACACTTTTTACATTGATTAATCGCTATTTTCTGAGCATGTCAAAATAAAAGATGTGGACAGATTTCACAGGCTATGGGAAGGTAAGAATTGTGTTTACGTTATGTTGTGTTGAAGGGAAGCATCTCTAAACCAAAGCACTTTGAGGCTCGTTTGAAATATTCCCCCAAGACAATTTGTTAATTATTTCCTTTTACATGGTGAATACTGCTCCCTTCATTAATGGCTTCAACTGATGTTGCTCTCTTTAGATCAGAGAGTTTTTAAAAACAGTGGCGGTATAAAAAAATGTTGGGATTATTTCATTATTTTGTTTCAATAACTGAGTGATTAATTGATACATAACGATCACCATCACAAAGCTTATGCTTTGCTTTCCTTTCAAAGTGAATCATGCATTACCTGAATATTACCACTCACATGCTCTCAGAGGAAAAATTATAGAATTACTCTGACAAGTCATTTGTCTTTTCTGTTGGGTCTCATTAGTCTATAAGTGATTATTATATAGTGATACCGTATATATATAAATCTGCGTGTTATCATTACTGCTGCTCTGTCTCCCCTCTATTGAACGCCCCTGCTACAGAGGTGTTGATCCATCGTAAATCTGAGAGGGTTTTATCCTTCATGACGCGGCCTACCTAACACAGGACACCATTATCTGGAAACGTCTGATGGTGTGTGTGTGTGCATGTGTTCTGGCCTGTCTGATGGTGATGGGGAGCAGTCCTCTGGGAGCGTCTAACTGGGTCTAAGAATCACCACAGATGAGACCAGAGTGGCCTGTCAATCACTGTGGGGCCGTGTGCCTGACGTCCGGACATCGTTCTGCCTCAGATCAACAGGCCAGGCCCAGGCCATTCAGCCAGCTCTCTGAATAGAAACCCTGGCTGGGACTATCAAAATATTCACTGGATTTGGAGCAGTCCACATATGGTATATATATGGCTCCGGTGCAATCCACAGTGATACACATGCTGTGTATATTCTACTCTAATCCTGTGGTGCTATACAGGTCCAGATATTGAAAAAGCAATTGGAATACTAGAACGTATCGTTCTAGAAAGTCAATTTCTATGCCTACAACTACATAACCAAAGAGCAAAGCCAAAGTTACAATCATGATCATGATGACCCCGATACTGTATTCACATACCACTAATATTTGAGTGTATGTAACACTTAAAACTGTAAATACAGGACAGATCCCTCATCATCAGCCCTCCTGTTGCAGCTCTTCTGTACTATAAATAAGATGTGTGTTTACAGAAGGGGTTCCCTGTTATGACTGGGTCTCATCTTGCCAGATGACCCTCGTTCTGCCTGAGGAAGAAAATGCATCCATCTGACACACCTGTGGCGTGTGTGTATGTATGTGTGTGTGTGTGTGTGTGTGTGTGTGTGTGTGTGTGTGTGTGTGTGTGTGTGTGCGTGTGTGTGTGTATGTGTGTGTGTGTTTGTGTGTGTGTGCGTGCGTGTGCGTGCGTGTGTGTGCTTGTGCGTGCATATGTGCGTGTGTGTGTGTGTGTGTGTGTGTCACAGTGATAAGACGAGTGTTAACCCTGGACTTGGGCTGACACTAACACAGCTGACGAGCTGTAAAAACATCTTGCCCGATCCCAGACTCGTATTGTTCAGGAAAGTCATCATAATATGGAGGGCAAAGACTTGACAAAGGAACACACAGCTGGTGTGTACACATAGAGCCTGGTGCATCCACATAAGGTTATCAAATATACATCTAACATACACAGGGTTTGTACTAGTCAAAACAATGAATTCATGTAATATGCTGTAACTTGGACAATATTTCATTGTGAAATGAGCTATGTCATTGTGAAATGTTATCTAAATCTTGGTGGGATGACATGGAAACCAACTGTTACCTTAAAGTAAGTTTAGGTTTTGCTACGTCGTTGTGGACGGGGATTGCGGGTGGGCGTAAGCATGCAGATGATTCCAAAGGTTCAAAGTTCGAATCCAGCAATATAAAGTTATTGATATTTTTGTTTTAAGCATATCCCAAACATTAACCCTTACCTTAACCATTCAGCATTTATGCCTAACCTTAAGATTTCAGAGTTAATGCCTACATTTTAACCCTAACCTTAAAAATGTGGAGTTAATGCCTAAACTTAACCTTAAACACTTCAGAATTTGACATTTGGAACAACCATCTTGGTCTAATATACAGTGAGGAAAAAAAAGTATTTGATCCCCTGCTGATTTTGTACATTTGCCCACTGACAAAGAAATGATCAGTCTATAATTTTAACGGTAGGTTTATTTGAACAGTGAGAGACAGAATAACAACAAAAAAATCCAGAAAAACGCATGTCAAAAATGTTATAAATTGATTTGCATTTTAATGAGGGAAATAAGTATTTGACCCCCTCTCAATCAGAAAGATTTCTGGTTCCCAGGTGTCTTTTATACAGGTAACGAGCTGAGATTAGGAGCACACTCTTAAAGGGAGTGCTCCTAATCTCAGCTTGTTACCTGTATAAAAGACACATGTCCACAGAAGCAATCAATCAATCAGATTCCAAACGCTCCACCATGGCCAAGACCAAAAAGCTCTCCAAGGATGTCAGGGACAAGATTGAAGACCTACACAAGGCTGGAATGGGCTACAAGACCATCGCCAAGCAGCTTGGTGAGAAGGTGACAACAGTTGGTGCGATTATTCGCAAATGGAAGAAACACAAAAGAACTGTCAATCTCCCTCGGCCTGGGGCTCCATGCAAGATCTCACCTCGTGGAGTTGCAATGATCATGAGAACGGTGAGGAATCAGCCCAGAACTACACGGGAGGATCTCGTCAATGGCCTCAAGGCCGCTGGGACCATAGTCACCAAGAAAACAATTGGTAACACACTACGCCGTGAAGGACTGAAATCCTGCTCCCTGCTCAAGTAAGCACATATACAGGGCCGTCTGAAGTTTGCCAATTAACATCTGAATGATTCAGAGGAGAACTGGGTGAAAGTGCTGAGGTCAGATGAGACCAAATTTGAGCTCTTTGGCATCAACTCAACTCGCCGTGTTTGGAGGAGGAGGAATGCTGCCTATGACCCCAAGAACACCATCCCCACTGTCAAACATGGAGGTGGAAACATTATGATTTGGGGGTGTTTTTCTGCTAAGGGGACAGGACAACTTCACCGCATCAAAGGGATGGACCATGTACCGTCAAATCTTGTGTGAGAACCTCGTTCCCTCAGCCAGGGCATTGAAAATGGGTCGTGGATGGGTATTCCAGCATGACAATGACCCAAAACACACGGCCAAGGCAACAAAGGAGTGGCTCAAGAAGCAGCACATTAGCAGCTGTAGGTTTGAGTTGCCAAATGTCAGGCTCGAAACCTTAATGACTTGGAGAAGATCTGCAAAGAGGAGTGGGACAAAATCCCTCCTGAGATGTGTGCAAACCTGGTGGCCAACTACAAGAAACGTCTGACCTCTGTGATTGCCAACAAGGGTTTTGCCACCAAGTACTAAGTCATGTTTTGCAGAGGGGTCAAATACTTATTTCCCTCATTAAAATGCAAATCAATTCATAACATTTTTGACATGCGTTTTTCTGGATTTTTTTGTTGTTATTCTGTCTCTCACTGTTCAAATAAACCTACCGTTAAAATTATAGACTGATCATTTCTTTGTCAGTGGGCAAACGTACAAAATCAGCAGGGGATCAAATACATTTTCCTTCACTGTAATATATATAAAAGCTAGCTGTGTAAGGATGCTCGATTTTTTTTAAAGGCAACAGTATGCTACTGTATTATCATATATGTGTGCACGTGTGTCTATGACAGGCTGTCTGTGAAGGATTGCACTGCATGTAGTCACACACATATGCACGCACACAGACACGCACACACGCGCACACACATAAACACACACACACAGTACATGTGCTGCAGGATCCTTTATACCTCTGGCTGAGATGTGATGTATTGCCATGGGGCCTATTGGTATTTCCCTAGGGGCATCCTCCTTCAGAGAGAGAGAACCCTGTCTGCTGAACTGATGATGCTAACAGGTACATTCATTCATTCAAGATGAATGCCCCACTCCTGCAATAAATGAGGGGGGATATAAATAGGACATTCCAATTCAAAATGGAAGCGAAAGGGGACATTTGAATCCAACCCAAATCCAAATGTGTGTAATTGAAACGTAACTATTTTTTGTATAGTATGTTGTCTCACACAACTTTGGACTGTGGAGGCTTGCAATGACACAGTATTTCAGAAGGTCCTATTGATGACTTATTACGGTGTTTAAATGAAGGGCTGGTTGAGGACTTAATGGTCTGTGCATATAAATCTACCAGCCAATATGTCAGCTAGAGAGTAATCCACTCACTATCTGTCTCTGCATTCTCCTTCAGTGCAGTTCTTAAAGGGGGAGTTAAACAAGCTTACATTCTGGGTTCTGATGGGGTAAGACAGTAGAACTAAGCTCATGAGGCATTTATCAGTTCTATTCTTCAAGAACGAATGGATATCTATTAAAATCCAAAAATCTGTGTACTGATCGCAGATTGACCCTTTAACAGTGACACACAATAATCTTTTGGCAGGTCGTCATTGTTAATATGATTATGTTCTTAATTAACTTACCTGTATAAATAAGGTTAAATGTTATTTTAAGGAAATTAACATTTCTGAGGATTCAATGCATAGGAAATGTCTATGTTCCAATGTATTATGGATTTTGTGTAATTGTTTGTACAATTACAAAGGAGAGGTTTTAGAGGTACCTTCAACCTTGGGTTTTATGTGACGGCGTCAATGAAATTATCTGCTGTGGTGTAAATTAATATGTTTATCAGCGTGGGGGGACAATTTAATAACTCACCTGTCAAACCTCACCTAGATACGTTGGAGAATCTGCCACATGATAATTACCAACCCTTTTTGCCTGAGGTTCAGTTCTTTGACAAAATAAAAAATCTGATGAAATAAAACTCTAAGATGGAGACAGGTAATCCATTACACAAAATGATGGGAATACAATGGGATATATTCTGGGTAAGAGTTATTCAACCGTAAGAGCTTTTATAAGCTCGGTTTCCGTCATTGAATGATACAATTTCATCAATCTAATGTTACACTCCTTCTTTCTCTTCTTTTCCATTATGATCTGTTTTTCTCCTCTTAATGTGACCTCACTCCTCCAGGACTGATGGAACTGTGTTTCAGAATTAAAAGCTGACCGTGTATATGAGCACCAGTGGCCGGATGGCTATATCCCTCAGTGGCCGAGGTCTGAGTGCAGTTTCTAACCGATGCAGTTTCATTCTGATATGTCTCACTTAATGCATCCTGTGGTCACTTCTGGGCCCATTGGATCCAAACACACACACACACAAATGCATGCACACACACACACACTTGTACATCCAGGCATGCACGCCCACACACACACATCACTGACCCAGATGTACCATTTGGTTTACTGTATTTAGAACCATAATGAAGGTATGTGGTGACTCAGTCAGTGGGCTCAGTTTCTGCATTTCCTCAGCCAGTTTCTGCAAGTGCTCTGTCCCACCAGTACTGTCTTTGAGCCACTGATCCGCTGTGATTCAGCCATTATAGTGACAGGGTCTGCGGCAGCGGGGCAGAGAGGCAAGCAGTTGGACCCCTAGCTGTCTGGCTGGTTCTTTAGCTTGGTAGGGACCAGCAGAAGAGCCAACAGGGAGCCAGGAAGAGTTTTTAATCGTCTTCTCCCTCTCATTAACCTCGCGCCCTGACAGGCTGCTCTCCCTGACATCGACCTGGTTCACGTAATGAGTACCAATTAAAACAAATTAGGGGAGAGAGGCGACAGTGTCATCTTCTCTCCCCACCTCTTCTGGACAGAGGGACAGAGGGAGGGTCAAGGATGGGGGACCTGGTTGGGTTGGAGGTAGGGCGGTGTGGTGTGGGTGATAAATGGTCACTTGACGGACGTGTCCTGCTCAATCATCACATGACCCAGGAGTCACATGAAGCCTTAAAGAAAATAAGAGGAAAAAGGGCTACATTACAGAATGAAGAAGAAGATCAATTGCTGTGGGTGTGACAACTTCCAGTTCTGGTCTGTCCAGGGAAGTGTATGCGTGTTTGTGTGTTTGTGTTTTAGTGTGTGTGTGTGTGTGTACATGCGTTGTGTTGCGTTGCTCTTGGTTTTCTGTCTAGGCCTATCAGTGATTTTTTTGCGTTATTTGCACCACTTCTTCCCCCACAACGCCTAAAATGTGTGTGTTTCTGGGTGCACGGGCATGTGTGTGTGTGCGTTGGTCTTTAACCCCCGCCTATCCTCCCACGTCCCCTCACCCATCCACCTCCACACCTGCTACTCTGTGAAATGAGCCTCTTCTTGTGCCTTTCTGCCCTGTCTCAATGTTTATTTATGTGAAGCCTGAAAATCATCGCTCTTCTCTCGGTCTGCAGTTGCGGGGGTAGGAAGCCCAAATTTATGCATGGCAGCAGAAATTAATTAGGCTCAATTAGCACATGCTAATCTGTATGCATATCATTTTTTTTACTTCCTGCCTGTTAAGTCATTTGTAAAACTGTTTCAGAATAAACATTAACTGTGGGGAACAGTATCTTGTGTTTTTCTCACAAGCAAAAGAGAAAAACATGAAAACAGAAAGGAGGAAAGAGGAAAAAAAGAAAAAACAGGAAAGTAAATAAACAAAGCAATTTGACCGGGAGAATCTGGTCCCATGGAGGAGGTCAGAGCGTCGGAGCGCAGCTCTACTGTTCATGTACCAGCGGCTCAGTCTGGAAGCTACTAGAGACCAAGACAAAGAGGGAGAGAGAGCAGGAGAGAGAGCAGGAGAGAAGTAGGGAGAGAATGAGGAGGAGGGAAGTGAGGCGTTTATTTGAAGCTTCGTTCTAAACAGGCGCTGCAGTGGGGAAACCCCAAAGGTAGGTTCAGAGAAAGCCTGTGTGTGCGTGTGTGTGTGTGTGTGTGTGTGTGTCAGTGAATATTCCTCAGAGGATGAAGGGGAGGACCATCCTCAGTGAATTTCATAGTAATAAAAATGGTAAAACATTAAAAAAGTTATCCTTTTTAGATAAGACTATGCTAAATATAAACACGTCACCAAACAATTGATTAAAACACATTATTTTGCAATGAAGGTCTACAGTAGCCTCAACAGCACTCTGAAGGGTAGCACCATGGTGTAGACGGAGGACAGCTAGCTTCGGTCCTCCTCTGGGTACATTGACTTCAATACAAAACCTAGGAGGCTCATGGTTCTCACCCCCTTCAATAGACTTACTGTGACACGTACTGAGTATACGAAGAGGCAGGACGCAGACGCAGGAATTAACAAGGTCAAGGTTTACTTAACAATGAGCAAGAGAAATAACAAAGATAGAGTAAATGACACGAAGCTTAACAATCACACACACCATCATCTAGAACAGTCCAGGGCTAAATAGGGGTGGTGATGAGATGATGAGGTGCAGGTGCGCTGGAGGTGATTAGGGTGCGTTGGGTTTCCATTCCGGTGTAGCCATGGTGGTGCGCTCAGACCGGTGGCTCAGCCGCTGGACATCGCCGGCCAGGAGGACGACCCCGAGGACGCGGAGCGGGCCGGTCAGGGCGGCGACGGTGGAAGTCCCGAATTACGTTGGGGTCCAGAACGTCCCCAGCCGGAACCCAGCTCCTCTCCTCAGGACCATACCCCTCCCAGTCCACCAGGTAATGGAGCCGTCCCCCACGGAACCTGGAGTCCAGCAGGTCCCTCACCGCATACGCCGGACTCCCGTCAATGTCTAAGGGCGGAGGAGGCGTACCCCGGGGGACGGCATCCGCCAGAGGACCAGGAACCACCAGCCTGAGGAGGGACACATGAAAAGTGGGTGAGACACTGTAGTGAGGGGGAAGGAGTAGCCGGTATGATACCTCATTTATCCGCCGGAGGACCCATAAATGGCCCCACAAACCGGGGGCTCAGTTTCTTGCAGGACAGGCGGAGAGGGAGGTTTTTTGTGGACAGCCAGACACGATCCCCAGGCTGGAATACAGGGGCCTCACTGCGGTGGCGGTCGGCTTGGTCCTTCTGCCAATGAATGGCCCTCTGGAGATGGATATGGGTGGTATCCCAGACCTGTCCGGCCCTGTGGAACCACAGCGGGTGCATCGGTCTGGCTGTGTGTCCAAGGAGCCAGGGCCGGCTGGTACCCCAGGACGCACTGGAAGGGAGTGAGCCCCCTGGAGGAGTGAACAAGGGAGTTTTGGGCATATTCTGCCCAGGGAAGAAACCTCGCCCACTCACCCTGCTGGTCCTGACGGTGGAAACGAAGAAACCTCCCCAGCTCCTGGTTCATGCGCTCTACCTGCCCATTCGACTGAGGCCTATACCCGGAAGTGAGGCTGGCCGTGGCCTTGATCTTCTCCAGGAAAGCCTTCCACACTCGGGAGGTGAATTAAAGCCACGGTCCGAGACGATGTCCTCCGGGAAGTCCATAATGCCGGAAGTCCTGTTGGAACAGGACCTCAGCGACCTGGAGAGCAGAAGGAAGACCAGTTAGTGGCAAAAAACGGCATGATTTGGAGAACCAATCTACGACCACCATGACTGTGGTGAAGCCTTCAGAACGTGGAAGGTCGGTGACAAAGTCTATGGACAGGTGTGACAAAGGTCGCTGAGGCACTGGGAGAGGAACTAGTTTGCCTGCCGGGGCGTTCCGAGGTGTCTTCATTTGGGCACATACGGAACAGGAGTTGAAGTAGCGGGAGACATCAGAAGCCAAGGTGGGCCACCAGTATTTTTGGGCTAGAGAATGCAGGGTGCGCGTAATACCAGGTGCCCTGCCGTAAGGGTGGTGTGCGTTCAGATCAGCAGGCGGTCACAGACACTGGTGGGTACATACACACTCCCCGGAGGGGCATTGGCAGGCGCTGGGTCCTCCTGAGCCGCCAGGCGGATATCTTCGTCCACATCCCAAACGACAGGAGCAACGATGAGAGACGAGGGCAGGATAGGACCCCCCAGATCCTTCCTTTCTCCGATATGGTGCATCCTGGAGAGTGCGTCTGCCTTCACATTCTGGGATCCTGGGCGGTAGGACAGAATGAATTGGAAGCGAGCGAGAAATTGGGCCTACCTGGCTTGACGAGAGTTCATTCGTTTTTCTGCCCGTATGTGCTCCAAATTCCAGTGGTCAGTAAGAATCCAGGATGGATGGACTGCACCCTCCAGCCAGTGTCTCCATTCCTCCAGAGCGAGGACCACGGCCAACAGCTCCCTGTCTCCAACTCCATAGTTCCTCTCTGCGTGAGTAAGCTTTTTAGAGAAAAAGGCACAAGGATACATTTTCTCTGGCTTAGCGTGCCGCTGGGAGAGGACCGCACCCACATCTTCCTCCGATGCGTCCACCTCCAGGATGAAAGGACGAGATGGATCTGGGTGTTTTAGGATGGGCGCTGTGGTGAACCTCTCCTTCAGCCTCTTGAAGGCAGCGTCAGCCTCAGGGTTCCAGGCCAGCTTCTGAGGCCCACCCTTAAGGAGAGAGGTGAGTGGGGCGGCTATGGAGCTGAAGGTCCTGATGAAACGCCAGTAGAAATTAGCAAAGCCCAGGAAGCTCTGTAGGCCCTTGATGGTGGTGGGAACTGGCCATGACCTGACGGCGTATGTCTTCACACCTTCCATGAACACCCCCTGAGGACTGATCCGGTATCCCAGGAAGGAGATGGCCTGTTGGTGGAATTCACATTTCTCCCCCTTCACCAACAGGCTGTGTTCCCGGAGGCAGAGTAGGACAGCTCGGACGTCCCTGACGTGCTCCTCGAACGTAGCTGAGTAGATCAGGATATCGTCGATGTACACCACCACCTGTCTACTCAGCATGTCCCGGAACACGTCATTGACGAAGGACTGGAACACAGAAGGTGCGTTGACGAGGCCGTAGGGCATGACGCAGTATACATAGTGGCCTGAGGTAGTGCTGAATGCCGTCTTCCACTCGTCTCCTTCCCGGATTCAGATCAGGTTGTAGGCACTCCTCAGGTCCAACTTGGTAAAGTACCAGGCCACTCGTAGCTGCTCGATGGCCGACGGAACGGGTACCGGTACTTGGTGGTGACTGCGTTCAGCCCCCTGTAGTCAATGCATGGTCTCAGTCCTCCGTCTTTTTTGGCCACGAAGAAGAAGCTGGCGGAGGCAGGAGAGGTAGAGCGTCTGTTGAACCCCTGTTCCAGGGTCTCCGCCACATACTTACATTTACATTTTAGGTGTTTAGCAGACGCTCTTATCCAGAGCGACTTACAGTTAGTGAGTGCATACATTTTCATACTGGTCCCCAGTGGGAATTGAACCCACAACCCTGGTGTTGCAAGCGCCATGCTCTACCAACTGAGCTACAAAAGACTACTTCTCCATGGCCTCAGTCTCCGCCAAGGAAAGGGGGTAAATGCGACTCCAGCAGGTCAATGGCGCAGTCCCAGGGCCTGTGAGGAGGGAGACACGTAGCCTTTAATGAAGAGAAGACATCAGAGAGATCTGCATACTCACGTGGAATGTTGGGCTGGAGGGCGGACTCCGGACTCTCCACTGACGTGGAACAACAAACCACCAGCAGGCAGGTCTTCCGGCATGAGGTAGACTAGGCTGTGATCCTCTTGGTGCTCCAATTGATGGTGGGGTTGTGTAGTCTGAGCCAGGGCAATCCCAAGACGATCCGGTGAAGGGGTGACGTGACGATGTGGAATGACAGCTCCTCGTGGTGCTCCGGTAGTGTGGGAATGGTGATGGTGATGGGGAGAGTGATGTGCGTAATGGTGCCTGATCCAAGGGGTTTATTGTCCAGTGAGGTAACGTGTAGCGGAGATGGCAGTGGCACGGTGGGCAACCCCCATTCAGAGACCAGCTCCCTATCTATAAGGTTCCCCGCTGATCCGGAATCTATCATTGCGTTAGAAATGGAAGAGAAGGAATAACCAGTCACCATTATGGGAACTAAAAACAATGGTTTTGTGATAGGAGCTGACGTAACACTCACGGAGCGGCGACGGGAGTCATACCACGTAGATAGGGAGCCGCCTGCAGATCTGTGGTCCGTGGTGGTGTAGGGTGTGCTCGGAAGCAGGGCGGCTTCCATAGCTCAGATGGGGTGAGCGTCGAGGCTCCGGGAGGTGTTGGGAACGCCGTCTCTCTCTCAACATGCCGTCAAGATGGATGGACATGGTGATGAGGGTATCAAGTTCCATCTCGTCGTCCCGACATGCAAGTTCCGTCTTGATGTCCTCTCGTAAGCCTCTCCTGAAGGCCGTGTGCAGAGCACGCTCATTCCAGCCAGAAGACGCCGACACCGTGCAAAAGCTCAGAGCGTACTCGGACGCGGGCCCCTCTCTCTGTTGTAGATGGAGGAGACGCTCACCCCCGTCCTTTCCCTCCATGGGATATTCAAACACCACCCTGAACCTAGCGAGGAAGGTGGGGTAGGGAAGTGCCACTGCCTCCTCTCCTTCCCAGACTGCCGTGGCCCAATCCAGTGCCTTTCCTTTAAGAAGCGAAATCATCAGCGCTATCCTGGCTTGGTCAGATGGATATGCCCCAGGCTGACGCGCCAGACAAAGGGAAACCTGTAGCAGGAAGCCGCTACATTTAATAGTTTTCCTGAGGTGGAACCGGAGTACTGGGCAGATTATGCAGAGTTTGGAGCACTTCCTGCATGGTGGCGTTCAACTGGGCATGCTGCTGCTGGTGCTGGTCGAGGCACTGGGAAACTCCTGCTTCATCCATTTTCATTTGGTGTGTGATAAACTGTTTACTGACTGTACACTGTAACGTTACAGCATGATTGTAGCGGGTTTACTAACGCGTTAGTTCTATTAGCAATGTTGACTAGGACGTTACTTTAGCTAATATGGTTACAACAATGTAGGCTGTGTGTAGCGGTTATGATATGGTTTGGTGTGGAAAGGTTTTTCCGCCTGGTCACATACAGCTGATGTGTTGTGCATTGAAGTCCACAAGCGAAGGGACAAGGTGAGAGGAGGAGAGCGCATAGATGCGAGAAGGAATACAACGTGGCTGCTATGAAAGTGAACAGGAGTGTATTCATTTCGCTGATTCTGTTGAAAAACGTTTCTTAAACGGAAGCAAACAGAAAAAAACGGGGATAAACATACTTGCATTTGTCTCGTTTGCAACTGTTGGACTAATGATTACACTCTATATCAGCTAGATGCAGGCAAGAGCGTGCAAGGCGGTATTGATGTGTTACTGTCTGCACCTATGTTGTACATTTTCATTCATAGGCTAGGTTGTAGCAACATCATGATGGGGGTATAGGGAAAACTTGAGTATCATGTAGTAGCCTAAACCTATTGCTGTTACATTGAACTGGGTGAATGGAATATGAATGACAGTCATCCAATATGCTGTAATAGAAATAAGGCCATGCTCATGAAAAAAATAATTGTCCTCCCGCGTCTTAAACGGCACTGGCCGCCACTGGTGTGTGTGTGCATGCGTGCGTGCATACACATGTGTGTGAGTGCGTGTGTGTAACTGTATGTGTTGTATGCCTATCCCAGACCTAGACATTTGCCAGGAGTCCACCAGCTCTTCTGCTAATAGCAACCATGACAGTTAAAAACACTTGTTTCTCAGTCTGAGAGAAAACACATGAGATCCCATCCTATTCATATCCATTGTACATCATCCCTACAGAAAGAATACTAAACCACCAACCCTAGTACAAGCAAGGTCTAAGTGGTTATCCCTGCTTCATCACACACTAACATGGGCAATACAAGAAAAATGGCCAGCGTACTGCTGAATTCATGCCTTATAATAGGCCTACAATTGTGGTAATCAAAGATATTTGGGAGATCCCAGTGTCTGTGCTGAAATCCTGGATTTCCAAAGAGCCATATAAATAAATGCTATGTGCAGTATAGGCCTATTGTCACGCCCTGGCTCTGGGACTCTGTTATGTTGAGCCAGGGTGGGTTGTTTCTATGTGTTTTGTGAGCTAGGTTGTTTATCTAGTTCATTTGTTTCTATGTTGGCCGGTGTGGTTCTCAATCAGAGGCAACGTGAATCAGCTGTTGCTTGTTGTCTCTGATTGGGAACCATACTTAGGTAGCCTGTTTTGCCACAGTGTTTGTGGGATCTTGTTCCGTGTTTGGTTAGTGTCTTTTGCCAAGGACGTCACGTATCGTTTTGTTGTTTTGTTCGTGTGATCATTAAAAATAAAAGTATGTTCGCGTTCCACGCTGCGCCTTGGTCCTCTCTGTTCGACGATCGTGACACCTATATACAGCGTAAGGCTCTGGATTGCTTCAATGTGTTTCGCCCACGTATAGATGTGATGTTTCCAGGCCTGACACATGCAGTAGAGTGCTTAGGCTGCGTCTCAAATGAGCTCTGGTCAAAACTAGTGCACTGCATAGGGAATATGGTGCCATTTGGGCCACAACCAGAGCTCTGATGGTGTCCTGTAGCCTATGCTCCTGAACCCTTAGCAGCCTGCTGACAGCTTGATGGATAGGTCAGTGTGCTGTGCTGTGCAGGCCTCAGGAGCAGAGGGTGATGATCATGGATCTAAACCAGCATTGTTACACACCCACAGACAAACAGCTTTACCAGAGTCCGATTATTAACCACAATGCTCACAGCATCAATAGATACAGTAACTACCAGAATTTGGCACCATTGTTGAATAGCTGTTATATTGAATGAACAACATAATTGTTGGCTGTATTTTGTTATTTTGGCTACATCATTACATTTACATTTTAGTCATTTAGCAGACGTTCTTCATCATTATCATCATCATCATCATCATGGCATTGTTGCTTGTAGCATCCTAATTCTTAGATAGCATTGTTGTTGATGTGCATCTTTATTTCTAAGATAATTAGCTCATTGCTGCTTATTATAGCCCCCCCCCCCCCCCCCCTCCCCATGGTGGTTTGCATTTAGGCCCCGTTATCCCGTGTAATTACTGCGCTCAGATGGGTAACCTGGATTTATTTCCTACACGTGTCTTATTACATAGCCTAGCAGGCAGCCATGCTCACGCCTGACACAATAAAGTCTGTGTCAGGCGCATTGGAGATGCCGGCACAGATAGCTCCGCATTTACATTCAAACAGGGCTTCTGACAAAGCCTTAGCAACAGGCTCCTTAATCAGCTGCAGAGCCCCGGCCTGCTCTCTCTTTAAAGCGCTGATCTTGAGAAGGAGCTTAAAATTGGAAATTATTACACATTAAACCCTCAAGGCCGGGCAGGATCGAACTAGGATCGATATCTTGCCTAGCACAATAAATCAGACACTCTGTCTTTCCCCTGCTTTTTGCTCTTTCGCTACTGTTTGCTGAACATATTTAAATTTTCTTGTAACAAATTAATTCCAACATTTTCTCTTGATAGAATTAGGGCAAGTGCTGGTGCTGTCACAAGTGTTTGGCTGCTCCGGGGAGACAAATTGCCGGCCTGGACACGGGTAACAAGCTGCAGTGTTGAGTCCCTGATAATCTTCCCACTAATTCTCCATTACAGCAAAATGAAGTCATAAATCTTCCTGACAGCTGATCGATGTAAACATTGTTTCCCCCATGATTGCCAGCTCTCCCAGCGGAGCTACTGTCCGCTTGCAAGCCGCTGAAATTACTCCCGCACGAGCCCTCCCTGGAAGCCAGTGTGCGCCTCGGAACCAAAGTCACTGCTGTCGAAAAAGTAGGCTAACCATCTCATTTTAGCTCAAGTCCCCACTTGTTAATCAAAATGGTCCATGTTTAACCATTGGGAAAGGCAATTCGTTACAGCTGAGAAGTATTCTTTCTGTAATCACTCTTATCGGTCATAGGTGCAATAAAATACAAATACAATGGGCTAAAGGGGAATGAAAGGGGATAAAGAACAACAAAAAATACATTTCAAAATCATGTCGGACTTAGAGGGTATATCAGGAGTATGACGTTATTGTCCAGGTAGACTTTAGAGTTGCACTAATATCCTGTAAAGGAGAAATAGGAGTGCCATCCATGTGGCAGTCATCCATGTGCACTTAATTCAAGAGCAGATACTTACAGTTTTTTTCAATTGTTTAAGCACAATTTTGAAAACAGGGCCCGGTTTGTCAAAACACTACACACAATTAGCACAACCCTACACCAAAGTAGCACAACACTTCAGATCATTTGCAAAATGGAACACTTTTGTCAAAACTATACACGACTACCATACGAAACACACACATTTCATGTGTCTTCAATCTTTTTGAACCAGTTACACACTGCTGTTGCTAACCTAAAACTCTTTTAGCAAGTCTAAGTCTCAGTGATTAGAGTACTGTAAATGAAGTACACAGAGAAAGTGCAACTATACAAACACTACACAAGACCAATGCTGCAGACTGAGGAAAATATAATTTATTTCTCTCCATATACCCAAATCAGTCAACATGTCAACATGGAGAATCACAACAAAACATGTCCCAGTTTTCATGCTACTACAGTAGTGTGCATAACACTGTTAGCTCAGCAAACAACAGACAAACGTAGAATACTGTATCCAGTACAGGTTACAATTACAGTAAATAACAACAACAACAAACATAAAAAATTATCTGAAAAAAACTGACAATATTGTACAGAAAATACTACAGTAAACATACTATACATTATCTCTTCACCTAGCTGGATCTGGCCAGAGAATTTCATCAACATCACAAGCAATATCCTCATTAGCAAGACAACGCGGGAAGAACCGTCTTGAATGTCGAATCCATCCTTGCACAGCTGCAGCGTCGACTTGGTCACAGGCGTCCTCCATGGCCTGAATGAGGGGTACCTGAGCCTGGGGCTGGAGATCGTAAACCTTCCACCGCCATGCAGAGAAAAACTCTTCGATAGGGTTTAGAAACAGAGAGTATGGTGGAAGGTATAGTACTGTCAACCGTGGATGGTGTTGAAACCAGTTCTGGACCAAAGCAGAGCGGTGGAATGACACATTGTCCCAGATGACAGTGTATTGCATCTGGTGCATTTCATTACCTGCTGTGACGATGTGGTGCAATCGGTCCAAAAAATCGAGAATGTGAGGTGTGTTGTAAGGGCCCATTTTGGCATGACGGAGGAGAACCCCATGCTGTGAAATGGCAGTGCAAAGGGTGATGTTACCCCCACGTTGCCCTGGGACATTGATTATAGCCCTGTGGCCAATTATATTTCTGCCTCTCCTTCTTGCTTTTGTGAGGTTGAACCCTGCCTCATCAATATACACTGCTCAAAAAAATAAAGGGAACACTTAAACAACACAATGTAACTCCAAGTCAATCACACTTCTGTGAAATCAAACTGTCCACTTAGGAAGCAACACTGATTGACAATACATTTCACATGCTGTTGTGCAAATGGAATAGACAACAGGTGTAAATTATAGGCAATTAGCAAGACACCCCCAATAAAGGACTGGTTTTGCAGGTGGTGACCACAGTCCACTTCTCAGTTCCTATGCTTCCTGGCTGATGTTTTGGTCACTTTTGAATGCTGGCGGTGCTTTCACTCTAGTGGTAGCATGAGACGGAGTCTACAACCCACACGTGGCTCAGGTAGTGCAGCTCGTCCAGGATGGATGTGCAAGGAGGAGCAGGAGGAGCACTGCCAGAGCCCTGCAAAATGACCTCCAGCAGGCCACAAATGTGCATGTGTCTGCTCAAATGGTCAGAAACAGACTCCATGAGGGTGGTCTGAGGGCCCGACGTCCACAGGTGGGGTTGTGCTTACAGCCCAACACCGTGCAGGACGTTTGGCATTTGCCAGAGAACACCAAGATTGGCAAATTCGCCACTGGCGCCCTGTGCTCTTCACAGATGAAAGCAGGTTCACACTGAGCACGTGAGGGACGTGACAGAGTCTGGAGACGCCGTGGAGAACGTTCTGCTGCCTGCAACATCCTCCAGCATGACCGGTTTGGCGGTGGGTCAGTCATGGTGTGGGGTGGCATTTCTTTGGGGGGCCGCACAGCCCTCCATGTGCTCGCCAGAGGTAGCCTGACTGCCATTAGGTACCGAGATGAGATCCTCAGACCCCTTGTGAGACCATATGCTGGTGCGGTTGGCCCTGGGTTCCTCCTAATGCAAGACAATGCTAGACCTCATGTGGCTGGAGTGTGTCAGCAGTTCCTGCAAGAGGAAGGCATTGATGCTATGGACTGGCCCGCCCGTTCCCCAGACCTGAATCCAATTGAGCACATCTGAGACATCATGTCTCGCTCCATCCACCAATGCCACGTTGCACCACAGACTGTCCAGGAGTTGGCGGATGCTTTAGTCCAGGTCTGGGAGGAGATCCCTCAGGAGACCATCCGCCACCTCATTAGGAGCATGCCCAGGCGTTGTAGGGAGGTCATACAGGCACGTGGAGGCCATACACACTACTGAGCCTAATTTTGACTTGTTTTAAGGACATTACATCAAAGTTGAATCAGCCTGTAGTGTGGTTTTCCACTTTAATTTTGAGGGTGACTCCAAATCCAGACCTCCATGGGTTGATAAATATGATTTCCATTGATCATTTTTGTGTGATTTTGTTGTCAGCACATTCAACTATGTAAAGAAAAAAGTATTTAATAAGATTATTTCATTCATTCAGATCTAGGATGTGTTCTTTTAG
>NW_028156567.1:0-15668 GCF_964263955.1 Coregonus lavaretus
GAAACTGAGTTGCACTTCCTAACCTCCTGCCAAATGTATGACCATATTAGAGACATATATTTCCCTCAGATTACACAGATCCACAAAGAATTAGAAAACAAACCCAATTTTGATAAACTCCCATATCTATTGGGTGAAAAACCACAGTGTGCCATCACAGCAGCAAGATTTGTGACCTGTTGCCACAAGAAAAGGGCAACCAGTGAAGAACAAACACCATTGTAAATACAACCCATATTTATGTTTATTTATTTTCCCATTTGTACTTTAATTATGTGCACATTGTTACAACACTGTATATAGACATAATGACATTTGAAATGTCTTTATTCTTTTGAAACTTCTGAGTGTAATGTTTACTGTTAATATTTATGGTTTATTTCACTTTTGTTTACTATCTACTTCACTTGCTTTGGCAATGTTAACATACGTTTCCCATGCCAATAAAGCCCTTAAATTGAAATGAATTGAGAGAGAGTGAGGGGGAGGGGAGAGAGAGAGAGAGAGAGAGAGAGAGAGAGAGAGAGAGAGAGAGAGAGAGAGAGAGAGAGAGAGAGAGAGAGAGAGAGAGAGAGAGAGAGAGAGAGAGAGAGAGAGAGAGAGAGAGAGAGAGAGAGAAAGAAATGAGTGGGAGTTCCACACTGCTTTCATGTGAGACAGACAGCTGGGCGTTTTCTAGTTCCCAGCAGGCAGGGGAGTCGCAGCATGCAACACTGGAGACAGGTGATGTAGGCTGAAACATTCCCTGCCTCTGTCCATTTACAATGCTCTACAAAGTCAGTCATTCCCTGTCACTGTCCATTTACAATGCTCCACCAAGTCAGTCAGATCCGGTTTGTGCAACCTTGTTCGCGAGTCTTAAAGAGTTTTTACGCTCCGTATTTGTTCCAGTTGAAGCGCTTCCATGCTCCGTCTGAAAGTAAAAGTCAAAGCATACGTCCCAAACGGCATCCTATTCCCTATATAGTGCACTACTTTAGACCAGAGCTCTATGTGTCCTGGTGAAAAAGTAATCCACTAATAGTGCACTATAAAGGGAATAGGGTGCCGTTTTGGACACAAGCCCCAAGAGCATAATCACAGAAAGGGGCATGCTTGATGTTGTTCCATGGTTAGTGTAATGTACTTTCTGTCAGTTGGTTGTTGATTTAAACAGTAAAGCTGAGGCCTCAGACCTCGCGTGTGAGTTACAAAGGCGTGTCCTACGATTCAGAGGAAAAACAACACCGGAATGTTACCGCTTCACAAAGTATCTTGAATGATCCCACAGCACACACCCCAATAACTGTAAGTCACTCGTAAATGGAATGACATTCATAACAACAACAACAACTGTTGAGTGTCTGGTACAAACACTGTTTGGGGCGACCCTTTGGAAGAGTTACCATAGTTGTTGCCTTGGAGATTGTGGTTGATTAAGGTGGCTGTGGTTGATTAAAGGTGGTTGTGGTTGATTAAGGTGGTTGTCAAGAATACTGTAGGTTTCTGACGGATACATGGACTGTCCAAGATCAATCTGAATTCCTTGTTCTTAGAATAACGATTACGTTGATTTGTGAGGCCTAGAAGGAGAACGAGAGCAAGCGGAAGTCAAAAAACGTTGTTTTGCTCAATAGTTTAGAAGTGTAACCTTGGTTGTCGCCTTGGGGTTCGGGACAAGGTAGCAGTAAACCATGCAAACAGGCTGCAACAGGCTGTGACCCGATACGTCATCCCAGTCATCCGTTCAAGCGCAGCAATAGCAATCTGAATTCCTTGTTAGTAGAATGATAAATGGTGCTTTGTGAGGGCTAGAAGGAGAGCCAACAGGAGTTATTCACCATTCATGTTCCATGTTCTCTTATTTTTCCTCTGGCAGTTGCTACATGAGCAATTAAAACCAACGGGCCATACTAGACAAAAGGTTATTTTCATTCCCACGATTTTTTGAAAATGTTTTGCCAAGAAACCTTTTTTCTCTTTTATTGGTATAGTACTTAGTTGATCTGATCTGAAGTCGAAAGCGTTTCCCACCATTTGAACCAAGGTGCTGTTCAGATCCCCAGATTTAAACCCCAAAGCGGTATTTTCTATTTCCCGGAGACATTGTTTCTACTAACCTCAAGGATAAGGCCCCACAATATACTTCTTCACAAAGAAAGATAAAGGTCACAGAAATTGCTTATCCTTGTCCCTGACACTTCAAAACGATACTTTCCACGCCAGCGGGTGGCAAATCCACAACAACTCTGGTGTCATAAATTCACCCGGCAATGTTTTTCCTCCTTCTTTGCCTTCACAAATACATGGTTGGAATAAACTTGAACCTTAGCCGCACAGAGAGGGAGAAAAAAAATTACTGTACACCTTTGCTGCCGGGGAAGGAAACTACGGATAACTGTTCTCAGCATCTTGGGCTATAAATCAGTCCCTTGCCTTGGTTGACACACACAGTCACACACACACACACACACACACACACACACACACACAGTCACACACACACACACACACACAGTCACACACACACACACACACACACACACACAGTCACACACACACACACAGTCACACACACACACACACACACACAGTCACACACACACACACACACACACACACACATACACACACAGTCACACACACACACACACACAGTCACACACACACACACACACAGTCACACACACACACACACACAGTCACACACACACACACACACAGTCACACACACACACACACAGTCACACACACACACACACACAGTCACACACACACACACACACATACACACACAGTCACACACACACACACACAGTCACACACACACACACACACAGTCACACACACAGTCACACACACACAGTCACACACACACACACACACAAACAAACAGTCACACAGACACACACACACACACACACACAAACAGTCACACAGACACACACACACAGTCACACAGACACACACACACACACACAGTCACACATACACATACACACACACATACACACACACACACACACACACACACAGTCACACATACACACACACACACACAGAGAGAGACGCACTCCTTGTTCGACCTGGCCGGCAGCGTTTTCAAACCCATTTGGACGAGATAATGCCAGCTATTCCTCCCAGCAGCCTTAGGGATGAGGGAGAGGAGAGCTGGACTCATGAATCATCACCCTCTTAGAGGAATGGCAGCGGAGGAGAGGCACAACGGCCCTCAATGTGTTATATAGACCTCCTTCCTTCCTTCCTTCCTTCCTTCCTTCCTCACCTTACTGTCTCCATATACAGTGGGGGAAAAAAGTATTTAGTCAGCCACCAATTGTGCAAGTTCTCCCACTTAAGAAGATGAGAGAGGTTTGTAATTTTAATCATAGGTACACGTCAACTATGACTAACAAATTGAGAAGAAAAAAATCCAGAAAATCACATTGTATGATTTTTAATGAATTTATTTGCAAATTATGGTGGAAAATAAATATTTGGTCACCTACAAACAAGCGAGATCTCTGGCTCTCACAGACCTGTAACTTCTTCTTTAAGAGGCTCCTCTGTCCTCCACTCGTTACCTGTATTAATGGCACCTGTTTGAACTTGTTATCAGTATAAAAGACACCTGTCCACAACCTCAAACAGTCACACTCCAAACTCCACTATGGCCAAGACCAAAGAGCTGTCAAAGGACACCAGAAACAAAATTGTAGACCTGCACCAGGCTGGGAAGATAGAATCTGCAATAGGTAAGCAGCTTGGTTTGAAGAAATCAACTGTGGGAGCAATTATTAGGAAATGGAAGACATACAAGACCACAGATAATCTCCCTCGATCTAGGGCTCCACGCAAGATCTCACCCCGTGGGGTCAAAATGATCACAAGAACAGTGAGCAAAAATCCCAGAACCACACGGGGGGACCTAGTGAATGACCTGCAGAGAGCTGGGACCAAAGTAACAAAGCCTACCATCAGTAACACACTACGTCGCCAGGGACTCAAATCCTGCAGTGTCAGACGTGTCCCCCTGCTTAAGCCAGTACATGTCCAGGCCCGTCTGAAGTTTGCTAGAGTGCATTTGGATGATCCAGAAGAGGATTGGGAGAATGTCATATGATCAGATGAAACCAAAATATAACTTTTTGGTAAAAACTCAACTCGTCGTGTTTGGAGGACAAAGAATGCTGAGTTGCATCCAAAGAACACCATACCTACTGTGAAGCATGGGGGTGGAAACATCATGCTTTGGGGCTGTTTTTCTGCAAAGGGACCAGGACGACTGATCTGTGTAAAGGAAAGAATGAATAGGGCCATGTACCGTGAGATTTTGAGTGAAAACCTCCTTCCATCAGCAAGGGCATTGAAGATTAAACGTGGCTGGGTCTTTCAGCATGACAATGATCCCAAACACACCGCCCGGGCAACGAAGGAGTGGCTTCGTAAGAAGCATTTCAAGGTCCTGGAGTGGCCTAGCCACTCTCCAGATCTCAACCCCATAGAAAATCTTTGGAGGGAGTTGAAAGTCCGTGTTGCCCAGCGACAGTCCCAAAACATCACTGCTCTAGAGGAGATCTGCATGGAGGAATGGGCCAAAATACCAGCAACAGTGTGTGAAAACCTTGTGAAGACTTACAGAAAATGTTTGACCTGTGTCATTGCCAACAAAGGGTATATAACAAAGTATTGAGAAACTTTTGTTATTGACCAAATACTTATTTTCCACCATAATTTTCAAATAAATTCATTAAAAATCCTACAATGTGATTTTCTGGAAAAAAAATTCTCATTTTGTCTGTCATAGTTGACGTGTACCTATGATGAAAATTACAGGCCTCTCTTATCTTTTTAAGTGGGAGAACTTGCACAATTGGTGGCTGACTAAATACTTTTTTTCCCCCACTGTATACTGACAGCAGACCTCCTTCCTCTTCTTAGTAGGCCCCACAGAGAGGTGGACAGGAATTTGGGGACAGGTAACAAACATGGACATAACGTAGACCCCAGAGAGAGGTGGAAAACGGGGCCCCATGGAATGTGGGAACCTTCCTGTGTCCATGGGGCCCTATTCCTCCTACTAGTAAACCCCAGAGAGAGGTGGAAAACTGGGCCCCATGGAATGTGGGAACCTTCCTGTGTCCATGGCGCCCTCTTCCTCCTACTAGTAAACCCCAGAGAGAGGTGGAAAACGGGGCCCCATGGAATGTGGGAACCTTCCTGTGTCCATGGGGCCCTATTCCTCCTACTAGTAAACCCCAGAGAGAGGTGGAAAACGGGGCCCCATGGAATGTGGGAACCTTCCTGTGTCCATGGGGCCCTATTCCTCCTACTAGTAAACCCCAGAGAGAGGTGGAAAACGGGGCCCCATGGAATGTGGGAACCTTCCTGTGTCCATGGGGCCCTATTCCTCCTACTAGTAAACCCCAGAGAGAGGTGGAAAACGGGGCCCCATGGAATGTGGGAACCTTCCTGTGTCCATGGGGCCCTATTCCTCCTACTAGTAAACCCCAGAGAGAGGTGGAAAACGGGGCCCCATGGAATGTGGGAACCTTCCTGTGTCCATGGGACCCTATTCCTCCTACTAGTAAACCCCAGAGAGAGGTGGAAAACGGGGCCCCATGGAATGTGGGAACCTTCCTGTGTCCATGGGGCCCTATTCCTCCTACTAGTAAACCCCAGAGAGAGGTGGAAAACGGGGCCCCATGGAATGTGGGAACCTTCCTGTGTCCATGGCGCCCTCTTCCTCCTACTAGTAAACCCCAGAGAGAGGTGGAAAACTGGGCCCCATGGAATGTGGGAACCTTCCTGTGTCCATGGCGCCCTCTTCCTCCTACTAGTAAACCCCAGAGAGAGGTGTAAAACGGGGCCCCATGGAATGTGGGAACCTTCCTGTGTCCATGGGACCCTATTCCTCCTACTAGTAAACCCCAGAGAGAGGTGGAAAACGGGGCCCCATGGAATGTGGGAACCTTCCTGTGTCCATGGGGCCCTATTCCTCCTACTAGTAAACCCCAGAGAGAGGTGGACAAGGAAATGTGGGGATAGGAGACAATAGGGACACACATGTCACCTGGTTGCACCAGCAACTCTAGTTTAGAGGTGTAATCAACCCAAACTACTCCTATATTGAGGCGCATAACACTAACATGTTCTTCCTTTCAGGCTCAGCACTACTGTCTGTGTCAGCAATACTATGATATACAACTACCCTGTTCTCTGTGTCAGCAATACTATGATCTACAACTACCCTGTTCTCTGTGTCAGCAATACTATGATCTACAACTACCCTGTTCTCTGTGTCAGCAATACTATGATATACAACTACCCTGTTCTCTGTGTCAGCAATACTATGATATACAACTACCCTGTTCTCTGTGTCAGCAATACTATGATCTACAACTACCCTGTTCTCTGTGTCAGCAATACTATGATCTACAACTACCCTGCTGTCTGTGTCAGCAATACTATGATATACAACTACCCTGTTCTCTGTGTCAGCAATACTATGATATACAACTACCCTGTTCTCTGTGTCAGCAATACTATGATATACAACTACCCTGTTCTCTGTGTCAGCAATACTATGATATACAACTACCCTGTTCTCTGTGTCAGCAATACTATGATATACAACTACCCTGTTCTCTGTGTCAGCAATACTATGATATACAACTACCCTGTTCTCTGTGTCAGCAATACTATGATATACAACTACCCTGTTCTCTGTGTCAGCAATACTATGATATACAACTACCCTGTTCTCTGTGTCAGCAATACTATGATATACAACTACCCTGTTCTCTGTGTCAGCAATACTATGATATACAACTACCCTGTTCTCTGTGTCAGCAATACTATGATATACAACTACCCTGTTCTCTGTGTCAGCAATACTATGATATACAACTAGCCAATCTACTGCATCACACAATGTAGTCAAGATACTGTGTAAAATATGGTCTGGACAGGCGAGTACCGAGTAGCTTAAAAGAAAGATTGCACGATATACACTATATATACACACACAACACCCCTTCAAATTAGTGGATTCGGCTATTTCAGCCACACCGTTGCTGACAGGTGTATAGAATGGAGAACACAGCCATGCAATCTCCATAGACAAACATTGGCAATGGCCCGTACTGAAGAGCTCAGTGACTTTCAACTTGGAACCGTCATAGGATGCCACCTTTCCAACAAGTCAGTTCGTCAAATTTCTACCCTGCTAGAGCTGCCCCGGTCAACTGTAGATTGATTATGTTCCATCTAAACTGTCTTTTATGCAAAAGTTTTAAAAATATATATATAATAATGATTCACTTCTATTTTCACAACTTGAATTACATTTATCAAAAACTCCTATACCAACAATGCATTGCAGCTTTGACGTCAAGAAAAGAACAGCCTGCTGATGGCTTCAGTGACGGAGGCCAATCGGTTAAGTAAAGTAGCCCACTCTGCTCTAGGATGGTGTCTGGGGATGGAACGAGCTAGCTAGCGAGCTACAACGACTGCATCAACACTGCACGTTCTGCATGGCAAAGGTGCACTTAGATCGCTGGCTATCTTTGTGTTGTATCATCTACTAACAACATAACAATGACAAAACTCTTTACCTACCCGGTTCACCTCCATCGTTTTAGCATAAAAACTGCTTGATCTTCATTGGCCGATATTACTTGCAGGATATCATGGTAGCCAATGGGTTGTGTTAACCATTATACCTGGATTTACTGCTACTGCTGCTAGTAACGTTAGCAACGTTACCACCGGGCAACAACAGAGTTTTAGCCAGTTTGGTTTTAGACATTCAATGTCTACTATGATGGTTAAAAAAAATTATGCACTCACTAACTGTAAGTCGCTCTGGATAAGAGCGTCTGCTAAATGACTAAAAATGTAAAATGTAAAGGTTTATCTTGATTTTGTGTAACAGTACGAGAAATGCCGATGTGCTAAACTGCCGATAAGTGATGTGTTTCAAGGCTGCTAGCGGTTAGCTAGGAGAGGTAAGCCAGCCGATGAGTGATGTGTTTCAAGGCTGCTAGCGGTTAGCTAGGAGAGGTAAGCCAGCCGATGAGTGATGTGTTTCAAGGCTGCTAGCGGTTAGCTAGGAGAGGTAAGCCAGCCGATGAGTGATGTGTTTCAAGGCTGCTAGCGGTTAGCTAGGAGAGGTAAGCCAGCAGGAGTGATGTGTTTCAAGGCTGCTAGCGGTTAGCTAGGAGAGGTAAGCCAGCAGGAGTGATGTGTTTCAAGGCTGCTAGCGGTTAGCTAGGAGAGGTAAGCCAGCCGATGAGTGATGTGTTTCAAGGCTGCTAGCGGTTAGCTAGGAGAGGTAAGCCAGCCAATGAGTGATGTGTTTCAAGGCTGCTAGCGGTTAGCTAGGAGAGGTAAGCCAGCCGATGAGTGATGTGTTTCAAGGCTGCTAGCGGTTAGCTAGGAGAGGTAAGCCAGCAGGAGTGATGTGTTTCAAGGCTGCTAGCGGTTAGCTAGGAGAGGTAAGCCAGCCGATGAGTGATGTGTTTCAAGGCTGCTAGCGGTTAGCTAGGAGAGGTAAGCCAGCAGGAGTGGAAAAGGGGATATGCTAGAAATCCCAGGATATGGTCAGATGATAAGTTGTCTTTATTTAGAGTGGCAAAATGATATTTTTTAAACAATGAGGACTGTGTGTCTTTAGCAACGTATGTGAGTGTTCACTCCTGTGTTCTTCTCCACGTCACTTTTCCGAATGCTTTTCCGACATAACTTCGGTCAAATTCGGATATAATAACCTTTCTCCCCAAAAAATACAAATGTAAAGTGATATGACGTATTTGGACTTTTAGTTAACAGCAATCTTCCCTTTAACCTTGATTAAAAAAACAGAACAAACATTTCTGTCAAGGTTGTGCTACCAGCAGTGCGTGTCTATAAAGGTCACGCTAACAGAAGTGCGTGTCTATAAAGTACACGCTAACAGAAGTGTGCGTGTGTCTATAAATCTCCAAGCCACGGTCCTCACAGATGGCAGGATGTGATGCTACGGGACACATTTCACACTCTCGGGGCAACGAAGACAACACACAGATACTACATCATCTCAACAAGGTCTCGCCTCAGTGAGAAGTGTGTGTGTGTGTGTGTGTGTGTGTGTGTGTGTGTGTGTGTGTGTGTGTGTGTGTGTGTGTGTGTGTGCGTGTGTGTGCGGTGTCTTCAAACATGACATCATCTATGAGAGAGAGAAATCTTTAGACGGGTTTAATCTGCTCCCGTCAAACCCTTACCAGACAATCTCTAGGAACATAGAATCAGGGAATGAATGCTATGTTCAGGGTGTCCTATCCTATGACGGTCTTTAACACAGCTCAGCCTTGGCCAGCAGTACCAGAGAGAGAGGCTGTGTCTGAAATGGCACCCTATACACTACATGCTAAACTACCCCATAGGGCTATGGTCAAAAGTAGTGCAGTATGGTGAACAGGGGTGCCATTTGGGACGAAGGCATAGACTCTGATGAGTGCAGGCAATGTGCAACTCAGCCCAGGCTGCATGTACAGAACACTGATAGAACAGCACGTCACTGAGACAGCCCAGGCTGCATGTACAGAACACTGATGGAACAGCACGTCACTGAGACAGCCCAGGCTGCATGTACAGAACCCTGATAGAACAGCACGTCACTGAGACAGCCCAGGCTGCATGTACAGAACACTGATGGAACAGCAGGTCACTGAGACAGCCCAAGCTGCATGTACAGAACACTGATAGAACAGCACGTCACTGAGACAGCCCAGGCTGCATGTACAGAACACTGATGGAACAGCACGTCACTGAGACAGCCCAGGCTGCATGTACAGAACACTGATGGAACAGCAGGTCACTGAGACAGCCCAAGCTGCATGTACAGAACACTGATAGAACAGCACGTCACTGAGACAGCCCAGGCTGCATGTACAGAACACTGACAGAACAGCGGGTCACTGAGACAGCCCAGGCTGCATGTACAGAACACTGACGGAACAGCAGGTCACTGAGACAGCCCAGGCTGCATGTACAGAACACTGACAGAACAGCACGTCACTGAGACAGCCCAGGCTGCATGTACAGAACACTGACAGAACAGCGGGTCACTGAGACAGCCCAGGCTGCATGTACAGAACACTGACAGAACAGCGGGTCACTGAGACAGCCCAGGCTGCATGTACAGAACACTGATGGAACAGCAGGTCACTGAGACAGCCCAGGCTGCATGAACAGAACACTGATAGAACAGCAGGTCACTGAGACAGCCCAGGCTGCATGTACAGAACACTGATAGAACAGCAGGTCACTGAGACAGCCCAGGCTGCATGTACAGAACACTGACAGAACAGCAGGTCACTGAGACCGCTGTAACTTTTCATCAGTGGCAGTCCAGTGAGTGGAGTGGTTAGTGTTTAGATGTTCTGGGGCTTTGTTTGCGTCCCAAATGACACCCTATTCCCTATTTAGTGTACTGTTTTTGACCAGAGGGAATATAGTGCCCTATAAAATCAGTTTTATTTTGGACCTAATTCCGTTATGTTTTTTTCCCTTCAAAATTCGGTTCTCTGTTTAGTTTTTCCAGATTTCAGATTTATCCCTGGTACTCTAGGGTTTGGCTCTCAAAATGACACTTTTTTAAAATAGAAAAACAACAAAATTGGATGTTGTAAGTCCACAGTAATGCTTAAACC
Organism: Coregonus lavaretus; assembly: GCF_964263955.1. Lineage (NCBI taxonomy): Eukaryota > Metazoa > Chordata > Actinopteri > Salmoniformes > Salmonidae > Coregonus > Coregonus lavaretus. Next base: position 10,677 of record NW_028156567.1, read on the forward strand.
ACATCAGGAGACCACTTTTGAGGTCTGGGGAAAATCTAAGAAATGTTCATTTTTGTGTTTAGATAACCTTTAATTAAACTGCACACCAGGAAGATACTCGTTTGGTTAGAATGTGTTTCTGTAGCACACGTGTGATAGCAGTTTGCTAAACAAATCACCACTGGATTGATGCAAACAATCACGTTTATAGTTAACATTTAATTGAGAAGGTTATTGGGAAAGCCTTTCCATCTGCCAAAAGACGGTTGTCAATAGCATCATCGCTAACGGCTACACAAACACAAATGAGCATTTTTGTTGCCTCTTCAGAAAGTTGCATGTTTTATGATAAACTTGGGCTAATTAATTAATTTTCAAATACATTCAGTTGATTTCCTACTAAGGTCAATCCATTTTTTGAATATTGTTGAATTCCGTTTTAATGCCTGGATTCCTAATGATCATATTTGGCCCAAAATGAGGCTCTCCACTACCTATTGTTCCTGCAGTGATGATTCACCATCATTTATCTGAAGATAATTGCCAAAAACCCTCAGCCTACCAGTAGCATATGCAAATTGGGGAGCCAAATGAATAGCTCTCTCACCAACCTGACGGGCGAGATGAGTCACTCACTTTAGCATCACCGTCTGGATACCTCCAACATTCTAGAAAAAGAAAAAAATAGGAAATCCTTTGGTTGACTTGTCCCGATGCGATACCATGGACATATAACCACGTTGCATGATTTATGAACGGTAAAGGGATATAGAAGACTTTATTCAGTCAGTTTGACACCTTAAAATACACTACATGGCCAAAAGTGTGTGGACACCCCTTCAAATTAGTGGATTCGGCTATTTCAGCCACACCCATTGATGACAGGTGTATAAAATCGAGCACACAGCCATGCAATCTCCATAGACAAACATTGTCAGTAGAATGGCCTTACTGAAGAGCTCAGTGACTTCTAACTTGGCACAGTCATGGGATGCCACCTTTCCAACAAGTCAGTTCGTCAAATTTCTGCCCTGCTAGAGCTGCCCCGGTCAACTGTAAGTGCTGTTATTGTGAAGTGGAAACGTCTAGGAGCAACAACAGCTCAGCCGTGAAGTGGTAGGCCACACAAGCTCACAGAACGGGACCGCCGAGTGCTGAAGCGCATAGAAATTGTCTGTCCTCGGTTGCAACACTCACTACCGAGTTCCAAACTGCCTCTGGAAGCAACGTCAGCACAAGAACAGTTCGTAGGGAGCTTCATGAAATGGGTTTCTATGGTAGAGCAGCCGCACACAAGCCTATGATCACCATGCGCAATGCCAAGCATCGGCTGGAGTGGTGTAAAGCTCGCTGCCATTGTGGAAACGCGTTCTCTGGAGTGATGAAGCACGCTTCACCATCTGGCAGTCCGACGGACGAATCTGCCCGAATGCATAGTGCCAACTGTAAAGTTTGGTGGAGGAGGAATAATGATCTGGTGCGGTTTTTCATGGTTCGGGCTAGGCCCCTTTGTTCCAGTGAAGATAAATCTTAATGCTACAGCATACAATGATATTCTAGACAATTCTGTGCTTCTAACTTTGTGGCAACAGTTTGGGGAAGACCCTTTCCTGACCTCAACCCCATCGAACACCTTTGGGATGAATTGGAACGCCGACTGCGAGCCAGGCCTAATCGCCCAACATCAGTGCCCGACCTAAACTAATGCTCTTGTGGCTGAATGGAAGCAAGTCCCCGCAGCAATGTTCCAACATCTAATGGAAAGCTTTCCCAGAAGAGTGGAGGCTGTTATAGCAGCAAAGGGGGGGGGACCAACTCCATATTGATGCCCATGATTTTGGAATGAGATGTTCGACGAGCAGGTGTCCACATACTTCTGGCCATGTAGTGTAAATCAACACATGCTGTTCAGTTGTCAATCAACGCACAGTAAATAGACTACTATGCGCCACGACTCCGCGTGGCTGGCTATGTGAAACACGAGAAACTAAATAAATGATGAGAGTCTAGCACAGTATTCTGAAATATAGCGTTATCTTATCGGGAAGGAGATATCCTTTTATTTATATTTAGACCGTACACATCAAAGAGCATGTAGACTAGTCTACTTCCCAGCGGTAGGTAGTACGATATGACGTCCTTGTTCCTTGATTCAGGGAAGGCCAGTTAAGGGAGGTAAATGCCTGTAGTAGACAGGCGTTCATGGGGGAAGTATTTACTACATTTTATTTTGGCTGTAATGATGGCAAACACAGTGCTGAAAATATTGGCCCGGTCTAAGTAGACATCAGGTAGCCTTATATCAAGGTGTATTACCAGGATATACACAGTTGATTGTATCTACATCTACCTGAGCATACAAAATAAATCCAGGGTTAAGGTAAAACCCAAGTCCTTCTCCTAGCAGTAACCTAAGTAATCCTAGCAGTATCCCCTCATTCCCAACTCGGCTGACTCCTGGATCATATGAAATGGGTCCAACGGTGGGAACAGTTCATCCAGACAGGCAGCTACAGCAGAGATCTTATTCTCTAGCAAACCTTGAGGTTAAAAATACTTCTCAAAATTTTGTTAAATAATTTAGCTGGGTTTGATTGAGCATTGAGACACCAATAGCGTTAGTCCCATAACGACAAACCCTGCCCATCTGTTCCATTCCCTGGGCCCTAGAGTAGACGTTAAAAGCTTTTGAAAGATTTGAACTAAACTGTAAGTCGCTCTGGATAAGAGCGTCAGCTAAAATGACTAAAATGTCAATGTAAAAAAATAGTAATCCAATCAAAGACTTTGGGGGAAAAAGCAGAAAAATCTTCCAGAATGACTTTGGTTGTGAGGACTCTGGATGGGAGGTTTCTGGGCCTAAATACCTTTGTGACTAGGCTTAGGCTATATGAATGTGGAAATGCAGAAAGCCAGCATTAGACTCACACATCGGGATGAATCCTAACTTGAAATCTCAAGCTTTCGTGCAAATCTCCCACTGACCTCAATGCATGATTTATGCAAAGGTGTGAGTTGAGCGCATTAATCTCAAATTAGGATTTGGACCATAGGCTACAGTGTAGACGGGTTTTAGGAATCTCCAGTTGATCTGCATGTGTACAGATGTCCTAGGCGTACACCATGTCTTTATCCATCCAGTGAGACACAAACACCTGTGTACCCTGGAATCACATCAACCTAAGACTCGAACATATATAGGTCCTCCGTAGCTCAGTTGGTAGAACATGGCTCTTGCAATGCCAAGATAGTGGGTTCGATTCCCGGGACCACCCCATTCATAAAATGTACGTACGATCATATTAGAACCACCCATAGGCAACAGACAGATATTACCATACTGTTCATCATGCCTGTTACCGTACTGTCTGAAGATGTCTCCTAAACATCATGCCTGTTACCGTACTGTCTGAAGATGTCTCCTAAACATCATGCCTGTTACCGTACTGTCTGAAGATGTCTCCTAAACATCATGCCTGTTACCGTACTGTCTGAAGATGTCTCCTAAACATCATGCCTGTTACCGTACTGTCTGAAGATGTCTCCTAAACATCATGCCTGTTACCGTACTGTCTGAAGATGTCTCCTAAACATCACGCCTGTTACCGTACTGTCTGAAGATGTCTCCTAAACATCACGCCTGTTACCGTACTGTCTGAAGATGTCTCCTAAACATCACGCCTGTTACCGTACTGTCTGAAGATGTCTCCTAAACATCATGCCTGTTACCGTACTGTCTGAAGATGTCTCCTAAACATCATGCCTGTTACCGTACTGTCTGAAGGTGTCTCCTAAACATCATGCCTGTTACCGTACTGTCTGAAGATGTCTCCTAAACATCATGCCTGTTACCGTACTGTCTGAAGATGTCTCCTAAACATCATGCCTGTTACCGTACTGTCTGAAGGTGTCTCCTAAACATCATGCCTGTTACCGTACTGTCTGAAGATGTCTCCTAAACATCATGCCTGTTACCGTACTGTCTGAAGATGTCTCCTAAACATCATGCCTGTTACCGTACTGTCTGAAGATGTCTCCTAAACATCATGCCTGTTACCGTACTGTCTGAAGATGTCTCCTAAACATCACGCCTGTTACCGTACTGTCTGAAGATGTCTCCTAAACATCATGCCTGTTACCGTACTGTCTGAAGATGTCTCCTAAACATCATGCCTGTTACCGTACTGTCTGAAGATGTCTCCTAAACATCATGCCTGTTACCGTACTGTCTGAACGATTGCCTTTCTCCATCCATTTTGTGCCTGTGATGCCCCATTGTGACATCCTGCAGAAAGGCTCTGTCAAGAGGACGCACACACGTCAGGAGGACAGGAGAAGAGAGCATGCTGGGAGCTGGGGGCGACGGTCGCCCAATGGCAGCCCTATGCGGAGGCGTAGCTGTCATTAGGGCCCCACGTCGCCAAGTAAAAGGGGCACACACACACACACACACTGACACCACACACACAAAAATCCTGTCCATCTGCCATAGCAGCAGGGTAAGGTAAGGGCCAGCGATGCACTTTCCTGCCATTCCCTGTCATGCTTCCGCCCGCCCAGCTAGTGCTTACTAACGCTACACACACACACACACACACACACACACAGAAGCAGCGTATAAACAGCTCGGCCTGCCACACTGGTACCATCACAGAAAGCAGAAAAACACCCTGACCATATTCCCTTTCTCTCTCTCTTTCTTTCTTTCTATTCGGTGAGAAAGCAAGCTGGCCTGGCGTAGCCGTCTGACAACCTGTCAACCTTGTACTTCAGATGATGCCCGGGTGAATACGGGACCTGGCACATAAATGTTTCTGCACCTTGAAAACAAAGCGTACTGCACTTTGCCACTTTCCTCTCACCTCCTCTTGTGTAACAGTGTTTGTTCCCAGGCTGTTAATGGCTTGGGCAGAGAGCCCCTAGAGGGAGAAGGGATGAGAGAGAGAGAGAGAGAGAGAGAGAGGAGAGAGGGATGAGAGAGAGAGAGAGAGAGAGAGAGAGAGAGAGAGGGAT
>NW_028156566.1:0-16158 GCF_964263955.1 Coregonus lavaretus
CAGATTAGAGCCATAATGGAGACTAGACATCTACCCCCCCCACTACCACTATCAGATTAGAGCCATAATGGAGACTAGACATCTACCCCCCCACTACCACTATCAGATTAGAGCCATAATGGAGACATCTACCACCCCCACTACCACTATCAGATTAGAGCCATAATGGAGACTAGACATCTACCACCCCACTACCACTATCAGATTAGAGCCATAATGGAGACTAGACATCTACCCCCCCACTACCACTATCAGATTAGAGCCATAATGGAGACTAGACATCTACCCCCCCACTACCACTATCAGATTAGAGCCATAATGGAGGACTAGACATCTACCCCCCACTACCACTATCAGATTAGAGCCATAATGGAGACTAGACATCTACCCCCCACTACCACTATCAGATTAGAGCCATAATGGAGACTAGACATCTACCCCCCCACTACCACTATCAGATTAGAGCCATAATGGAGACTAGACATCTACCCCCCCCACTACCACTATCAGATTAGAGCCATAATGGAGACTAGACATCTACCCCCCCACTACCACTATCAGATTAGAGCCATAATGGAGACTAGACATCTACCCCCCACTACCACTATCAGATTAGAGCCATAATGGAGACTAGACATCTACCCCCCCACTACCACTATCAGATTAGAGCCATAATGGAGACTAGACATCTACCCCCCCACTACCACTATCAGATTAGAGCCATAATGGAGACTAGACATCTACCCCCCCCCACTACCACTATCAGATTAGAGCCATAATGGAGACTAGACATCTACCCCCCCACTACCACTATCAGATTAGAGCCATAATGGAGACTAGACATCTACCCCCCCACTACCACTATCAGATTAGAGCCATAATGGAGACTAGACATCTACCCCCCCACTACCACTATCAGATTAGAGCCATAATGGAGACTAGACATCTACCCCCCCACTACCACTATCAGATTAGAGCCATAATGGAGACTAGACATCTACCCCCCCACTACCACTATCAGATTAGAGCCATAATGGAGACATCTACCACCCCACTACCACTATCAGATTAGAGCCATAATGGAGACTAGACATCTACCCCCCCCCACTACCACTATCAGATTAGAGCCATAATGGAGACTAGACATCTACCCCCCCACTACCACTATCAGATTAGAGCCATAATGGAGACTAGACATCTACCCCCCCACTACCACTATCAGATTAGAGCCATAATGGAGACTAGACATCTACCACCCCCACTACCACTATCAGATTAGAGCCATAATGGAGACTAGACATCTACCACCCCACTACCACTATCAGATTGGAGCCATAATGGAGACTAGACATCTACCACCCCACTACCACTATCAGATTAGAGCCATAATGGAGACTAGACATCTACCCCCCCACTACCACTATCAGATTAGAGCCATAATGGAGACTAGACATCTACCACCCCACTACCACTATCAGATTAGAGCCATAATGGAGACTAGATACCCCCCCCCCTACCACTATCAGGATTAGAGCCATAATGGAACTAGACCGTGAGTATACCCCCCCCCCCTACCACTATCAGATTAGAGCCATAATGGAGACTAGACATCTACCCCCACTACCACTATCAGATTAGAGCCATAATGGAGACTAGACATCTACCACCCCACTACCACTATCAGATTAGAGCCATAATGAGACTAGACATCTACCCACCCCACTACCACTATCAGATTAGAGCCATAATGGAGACTAGACATCTACCCCCCACTACCACTATCAGATTAGAGCCATAATGGAGACTAGACATCTACCCCCCCCCCCCTACCACTATCAGATTAGAGCCATAATGGAGACATCTACCCCCCCACTACCACTATCAGATTAGAGCCATAATGGAGACATCTACCACCCCACTACCACTATCAGATTAGAGCCATAATGGAGACTAGACATCTACCATCCCCACTACCACTATCAGATTAGAGCCATAATGGAGACTAGACATCTACCCCCCCACTACCACTATCAGATTAGAGCCATAATGGAGACTAGACATCTACCCCCCCACTACCACTATCAGATTAGAGCCATAATGGAGACTAGACATCTACCCCCCCACTACCACTATCAGATTAGAGCCATAATGGAGACATCTACCCCCCCACTACCACTATCAGATTAGAGCCATAATGGAGACTAGACATCTACCACCCCACTACCACTATCAGATTAAAGCCATAATGGAGACTAGACATATACCCCCCCCCCCCCCACTACCACTATCAGATTAGAGCCATAATGGAGACTAGACCTCTACCCCCCCCACTACCACTATCAGATTAGAGCCATAATGGAGACTAGACATCTACCACCCCACTAGCACTATCAGATTAGAGCCATAATGGAGACTAGACATCTACCCCCCCACTACCACTATCAGATTAGAGCCATAATGGAGACTAGACATCTACCACCCCACTACCACTATCAGATTGGAGCCATAATGGAGACTAGACATCTACCCCCCCCACTATCAGATTAGAGCCATAATGGAGACTAGACATCTACCACCCCACTACCACTATCAGATTAGAGCCATAATGGAGACTAGACATCTACCCCCCCCCCCCTACCACTATCAGATTAGAGCCATAATGGAGACTAGACATCTACCCCCCCACTACCACTATCAGATTAGAGCCATAATGGAGACTAGACATCTACCACCCCACTACCACTATCAGATTAGAGCCATAATGGAGACTAGACATCTACCCCCCCACTACCACTATCAGATTAGAGCCATAATGGAGACATCTACCCCCCCCCCCCCCCCCCCACTACCACTATCAGATTAGAGCCATAATGGAGACTAGACATCTACCCCCCCCCCCTACCACTATCAGATTAGAGCCATAATGGAGACTAGACATCTACCCCCCCACTACCACTATCAGATTAGAGCCATAATGGAGACTAGACATCTACCCCCCCACTACCACTATCAGATTAGAGCCATAATGGAGACTAGACATCTACCCCCCCACTACCACTATCAGATTAGAGCCATAATGGAGACTAGACATCTACCACCCCACTACCACTATCAGATTAGAGCCATAATGGAGACTAGACATCTACCCCCCCACTACCACTATCAGATTAGAGCCATAATGGAGACATCTACCACCCCACTACCACTATCAGATTAGAGCCATAATGGAGACTAGACATCTACCCCCCCCCACTACCACTATCAGATTAGAGCCATAATGGAGACATCTACCACCCCCACTACCACTATCAGATTAGAGCCATAATGGAGACTAGACATCTACCACCCCACTACCACTATCAGATTGGAGCCATAATGGAGACTAGACATCTACCACCCCACTACCACTATCAGATTAGAGCCATAATGGAGACTAGACATCTACCCCCCCACTACCACTATCAGATTAGAGCCATAATGGAGACTAGACATCTACCACCCCACTACCACTATCAGATTAGAGCCATAATGGAGACTAGACATCTACCCCCCCCCCTACCACTATCAGATTAGAGCCATAATGGAGACTAGACATCTACCCCCCCACTACCACTATCAGATTAGAGCCATAATGGAGACTAGACATCTACCCCCCCCCACTACCACTATCAGATTAGAGCCATAATGGAGACTAGACATCTACCACCCCACTACCACTATCAGATTAAAGCCATAATGGAGACTAGACATCTACCACCCCACTACCACTATCAGATTAGAGCCATAATGGAGACTAGACCTCTACCCCCCCACTACCACTATCAGATTAGAGCCATAATGGAGACTAGACATCTACCACCCCACTAGCACTATCAGATTAGAGCCATAATGGAGACTAGACATCTACCCCCCCCACTACCACTATCAGATTAGAGCCATAATGGAGACTAGACATCTACCACCCCACTACCACTATCAGATTGGAGCCATAATGGAGACTAGACATCTACCCCCCCCCACTATCAGATTAGAGCCATAATGGAGACTAGACATCTACCATCCCCACTACCACTATCAGATTAGAGCCATAATGGAGACTAGACATCTACCACCCCACTACCACTATCAGATTAGAGCCATAATGGAGACTAGACATCTACCCCCCCACTACCACTATCAGATTAGAGCCATAATGGAGACTAGACATCTACCCCCCCACTACCACTATCAGATTAGAGCCATAATGGAGACTAGACATCTACCACCCCACTACCACTATCAGATTAGACATAATGGAGACTAGACATCTACCCCCCCCACTACCACTATCAGATTAGAGCCATAATGGAGACTAGACATCTACCCCCCCACTACCACTATCAGATTAGAGCCATAATGGAGACTAGACATCTACCCCCCCACTACCACTATCAGATTAGAGCCATAATGGAGAAGACATCTACCACCCCACTACCACTATCAGATTAGAGCCATAATGGAGACTAGACATCTACCCCCCCACTACCACTATCAGATTAGAGCCATAATGGAGACTAGACATCTACCACCCCACTACCACTATCAGATTAGAGCCATAATGGAGACTAGACATCTACCCCCCCCACTACCACTATCAGATTAGAGCCATAATGGAGACTAGACATCTACCCCCCCCACTACCACTATCAGATTAGAGCCATAATGGAGACTAGACATCTACCACCCCACTACCACTATCAGATTAGAGCCATAATGGAGACTAGACATCTACCACCCCACTACCACTATCAGATTAGAGCCATAATGGAGACTAGACATCTACCCCCCCCACTACCACTATCAGATTAGAGCCATAATGGAGACTAGACATCTACCCCCCCCACTACCACTATCAGATTAGAGCCATAATGGAGACTAGACATCTACCCCCCCCCACTACCACTATCAGATTAGAGCCATAATGGAGACTAGACATCTACCACCCCACTACCACTATCAGATTAGAGCCATAATGGAGACTAGACATCTAACCCCCCCCACTACCACTATCAGATTAGAGCCATAATGGAGACTAGACATCTACCCCCCCCACTACCACTATCGATTAGAGCCATAATGGAGACTAGACATCTACCACCCCACTACCACTATCAGATTAGAGCCATAATGGAGACTAGACATCTACCCCCCCCACTACCACTATCAGATTAGAGCCATAATGGAGACTAGACATCTACCCCCCCCACTACCACTATCAGATTAGAGCCATAATGGAGACTAGACATCTACCACCCCACTACCACTATCAGATTAGAGCCATAATGGAGACTAGACATCTACCCCCCCCACTACCACTATCAGATTAGAGCCATAATGGAGACTAGACATCTACCCCCCCACTACCACTATCAGATTAGAGCCATAATGGAGACTAGACATCTACCCCCCCACTACCACTATCAGATTAGAGCCATAATGGAGACTAGACATCTACCCCCCCCACTACCACTATCAGATTAGAGCCATAATGGAGACTAGACATCTACCCCCCCACTACCACTATCAGATTAGAGCCATAATGGAGACTAGACATCTACCCCCCCACTACCACTATCAGATTAGAGCCATAATGGAGACCATCTACCACCCCACTACCACTATCAGATTAGAGCCATAATGGAGACTAGACATCTACCCCCCACTACCACTATCAGATTAGAGCCATAATGGAGACTAGACATCTACCACCCCACTACCACTATCAGATTAGAGCCATAATGGAGACTAGACATCTACCACCCCACTACCACTATCAGATTAGAGCCATAATGGAGACTAGACATCTACCACCCCACTACCACTATCAGATTAGAGCCATAATGGAGACTAGACATCTACCACCCCACTACCACTATCAGATTAGAGCCATAATGGAGACTAGACATCTACCACCCCACTACCACTATCAGATTAGAGCCATAATGGAGACTAGACATCTACCCCCCCACTACCACTATCAGATTAGAGCCATAATGGAGACTAGACATCTACCCCCCCACTACCACTATCAGATTAGAGCCATAATGGAGACTAGACATCTACCCCCCCCCTACCACTATCAGATTAGAGCCATAATGGAGACTAGACATCTACCACCCCACTACCACTATCAGATTAGAGCCATAATGGAGACTAGACATCTACCACCCCACTACCACTATCAGATTAGAGCCATAATGGAGACTAGACATCTAATACCCCACTACCACTATCAGATTAGAGCCATAATGGAGACTAGACATCTACCCCCCCCACTACCACTATCAGATTAGAGCCATAATGGAGACTAGACATCTACCCCCCCCCACTACCACTATCAGATTAGAGCCATAATGGAGACTAGACATCTAATACCCCACTACCACTATCAGATTAGAGCCATAATGGAGACTAGACATCTACCCCCCCCCACTATCAGATTAGAGCCATAATGGAGACTAGACATCTACCCCCCCCACTACCACTATCAGATTAGAGCCATAATGGAGACTAGACATCTACCCCCCCCACTACCACTATCAGATTAGAGCCATAATGGAGACTAGACATCTACCACCCCCACTACCACTATCAGATTAGAGCCATAATGGAGACTAGACATCTACCACCCCACTACCACTATCAGATTAGAGCCATAATGGAGACTAGACATCTACCACCCCACTACCACTATCAGATTAGAGCCATAATGGAGACTAGACATCTACCACCCCACTACCACTATCAGATTAGAGCCATAATGGAGACTAGACATCTACCCCCCCCCCCTACCACTATCAGATTAGAGCCATAATGGAGACTAGACATCTACCCCCCCCCACTACCACTATCAGATTAGAGCCATAATGGAGACTAGACATCTACCCCCCCACTACCACTATCAGATTAGAGCCATAATGGAGACTAGACATCTACCACCCCACTACCACTATCAGATTAGAGCCATAATGGAGACTAGACATCTACCCCCCCCACTACCACTATCAGATTAGAGCCATAATGGAGACTAGACATCTACCCCCCCACTACCACTATCAGATTAGAGCCATAATGGAGACTAGACATCTAATACCCCACTACCACTATCAGATTAGAGCCATAATGGAGACTAGACATCTACCCCCACACCACTATCAGATTAGAGCCATAATGGAGACTAGACATCTACCCCCCCCACTACCACTATCAGATTAGAGCCATAATGGAGACTAGACATCTACCCCCCCCACTACCACTATCAGATTAGAGCCATAATGGAGACTAGACATCTACCACCCCCACTACCACTATCAGATTAGAGCCATAATGGAGACTAGACATCTACCACCCCACTACCACTATCAGATTAGAGCCATAATGGAGACTAGACATCTACCACCCCACTACCACTATCAGATTAGAGCCATAATGGAGACTAGACATCTACCACCCCACTACCACTATCAGATTAGAGCCATAATGGAGACTAGACATCTACCCCCCCCCCCTACCACTATCAGATTAGAGCCATAATGGAGACTAGACATCTACCCCCCCCCACTACCACTATCAGATTAGAGCCATAATGGAGACTAGACATCTACCCCCCCACTACCACTATCAGATTAGAGCCATAATGGAGACTAGACATCTACCACCCCACTACCACTATCAGATTAGAGCCATAATGGAGACTAGACATCTACCCCCCCCACTACCACTATCAGATTAGAGCCATAATGGAGACTAGACATCTACCCCCCCACTACCACTATCAGATTAGAGCCATAATGGAGACTAGACATCTACCCCCCCACTACCACTATCAGATTAGAGCCATAATGGAGACTAGACATCTACCCCCCCCCCACTACCACTATCAGATTAGAGCCATAATGGAGACTAGACATCTACCCCCCCACTACCACTATCAGATTAGAGCCATAATGGAGACTAGACATCTACCACCCCACTACCACTATCAGATTAGAGCCATAATGGAGACTAGACATCTACCCCCCCACTACCACTATCAGATTAGAGCCATAATGGAGACTAGACATCTACCCCCCCACTACCACTATCAGATTAGAGCCATAATGGAGACTAGACATCTACCCCCCACTACCACTATCAGATTAGAGCCATAATGGAGACTAGACATCTACCCCCCCCCACTACCACTATCAGATTAGAGCCATAATGGAGACTAGACATCTACCCCCCCACTACCACTATCAGATTAGAGCCATAATGGAGACTAGACATCTACCACCCCACTACCACTATCAGATTAGAGCCATAATGGAGACTAGACATCTACCCCCCCCCACTACCACTATCAGATTAGAGCCATAATGGAGACATCTACCCCCCCCACTACCACTATCAGATTAGAGCCATAATGGAGACATCTACCACCCCACTACCACTATCAGATTAGAGCCATAATGGAGACATCTACCCCCCCACTACCACTATCAGATTAGAGCCATAATGGAGACTAGACATCTACCCCCCCACTACCACTATCAGATTAGAGCCATAATGGAGACTAGACATCTACCACCCCACTACCACTATCAGATTAGAGCCATAATGGAGACTAGACATCTACCACCCCACTACCACTATCAGATTAGAGCCATAATGGAGACTAGACATCTACCACCCCACTACCACTATCAGATTAGAGCCATAATGGAGACTAGACATCTACCACCCCACTACCACTATCAGATTAGAGCCATAATGGAGACTAGACATCTACCCCCCCCACTACCACTATCAGATTAGAGCCATAATGGAGACTAGACATCTACCCCCCCACTACCACTATCAGATTAGAGCCATAATGGAGACTAGACATCTACCCCCCCACTACCACTATCAGATTAGAGCCATAATGGAGACTAGACATCTACCCCCCCACTACCACTATCAGATTAGAGCCATAATGGAGACTAGACATCTACCCCCCCACTACCACTATCAGATTAGAGCCATAATGGAGACTAGACATCTACCCCCCCACTACCACTATCAGATTAGAGCCATAATGGAGACATCTACCCCCCCACTACCACTATCAGATTAGAGCCATAATGGAGACTAGACATCTACCCCCCACTACCACTATCAGATTAGAGCCATAATGGAGACTAGACATCTACCCCCCCCCACTATCAGATTAGAGCCATAATGGAGACTAGACATCTACCACCCCACTACCACTATCAGATTAGAGCCATAATGGAGACTAGACATCTACCCCCCCACTACCACTATCAGATTAGAGCCATAATGGAGACTAGACATCTACCACCCCACTACCACTATCAGATTAGAGCCATAATGGAGACTAGACATCTACCCCCCCCACTACCACTATCAGATTAGAGCCATAATGGAGACTAGACATCTACCCCCCCACTACCACTATCAGATTAGAGCCATAATGGAGACATCTACCCCCCCCACTACCACTATCAGATTAGAGCCATAATGGAGACTAGACATCTACCCCCCCCCACTACCACTATCAGATTAGAGCCATAATGGAGACTAGACATCTACCCCCCCACTACCACTATCAGATTAGAGCCATAATGGAGACTAGACATCTACCCCCCCCCACTACCACTATCAGATTAGAGCCATAATGGAGACATCTACCACCCCACTACCACTATCAGATTAGAGCCATAATGGAGACATCTACCCCCCCACTACCACTATCAGATTAGAGCCATAATGGAGACATCTACCCCCCCCCTACCACTATCAGATTAGAGCCATAATGGAGACTAGACATCTACCACCCCACTACCACTATCAGATTAGAGCCATAATGGAGACTAGACATCTACCACCCCACTACCACTATCAGATTAGAGCCATAATGGAGACTAGACATCTACCACCCCACTACCACTATCAGATTAGAGCCATAATGGAGACTAGACATCTAATACCCCACTACCACTATCAGATTAGAGCCATAATGGAGACTAGACATCTACCCCCCCCCCCCCCCCCCACTATCAGATTAGAGCCATAATGGAGACTAGACATCTACCCCCCCACTACCACTATCAGATTAGAGCCATAATGGAGACTAGACATCTACCACCCCACTACCACTATCAGATTAGAGCCATAATGGAGACTAGACATCTACCCCCCCCCACTACCACTATCAGATTAGAGCCATAATGGAGACTAGACATCTACCACCCCACTACCACTATCAGATTAGAGCCATAATGGAGACTAGACATCTACCCCCCCCCACTACCACTATCAGATTAGAGCCATAATGGAGACTAGACATCTACCCCCCCACTACCACTATCAGATTAGAGCCATAATGGAGACTAGACATCTACCCCCCCCACTACCACTATCAGATTAGAGCCATAATGGAGACTAGACATCTACCACCCCACTACCACTATCAGATTAGAGCCATAATGGAGACATCTACCCCCCCCCCCCACTACCACTATCAGATTAGAGCCATAATGGAGACTAGACATCTACCACCCCACTACCACTATCAGATTAGAGCCATAATGGAGACTAGACATCTACCCCCCCACTACCACTATCAGATTAGAGCCATAATGGAGACATCTACCACCCCACTACCACTATCAGATTAGAGCCATAATGGAGACTAGACATCTACCACCCCACTACCACTATCAGATTAGAGCCATAATGGAGACATCTACCCCCCCACTACCACTATCAGATTAGAGCCATAATGGAGACTAGACATCTACCCCCCCCACTACCACTATCAGATTAGAGCCATAATGGAGACTAGACATCTACCACCCCACTACCACTATCAGATTAGAGCCATAATGGAGACTAGACATCTACCCCCCCCCTACCACTATCAGATTAGAGCCATAATGGAGACTAGACATCTACCACCCCACTACCACTATCAGATTAGAGCCATAATGGAGACTAGACATCTACCCCCCCCACTACCACTATCAGATTAGAGCCATAATGGAGACATCTACCACCCCACTACCACTATCAGATTAGAGCCATAATGGAGACTAGACATCTACCCCCCCACTACCACTATCAGATTAGAGCCATAATGGAGACTAGACATCTACCCCCCCCCCCCTACCACTATCAGATTAGAGCCATAATGGAGACTAGACATCTACCCCCCCACTACCACTATCAGATTAGAGCCATAATGGAGACTAGACATCTACCCCCCCCCCACTACCACTATCAGATTAGAGCCATAATGGAGACTAGACATCTACCCCCCCACTACCACTATCAGATTAGAGCCATAATGGAGACATCTACCCCCCCCCCACTACCACTATCAGATTAGAGCCATAATGGAGACTAGACATCTACCCCCCCCCACTACCACTATCAGATTAGAGCCATAATGGAGACTAGACATCTACCCCCCCACTACCACTACCAGATTAGAGCCATAATGGAGACTAGACATCTACCCCCCCACTACCACTATCAGATTAGAGCCATAATGGAGACATCTACCCCCCCCCCACTACCACTATCAGATTAGTGCCATAATGGAGACATCTACCCCCCCCCCCCCACTACCACTATCAGATTAGAGCCATAATGGAGACTAGACATCTACCCCCCCACTACCACTATCAGATTAGAGCCATAATGGAGACTAGACATCTACCACCCCACTACCACTATCAGATTAGAGCCATAATGGAGACTAGACATCTACCCCCCCACTACCACTATCAGATTAGAGCCATAATGGAGACTAGACATCTACCCCCCCACTACCACTATCAGATTAGAGCCATAATGGAGACATCTACCACCCCACTACCACTATCAGATTAGAGCCATAATGGAGACTAGACATCTACCCCCCCCACTACCACTATCAGATTAGAGCCATAATGGAGACATCTACCCCCCCACTACCACTATCAGATTAGAGCCATAATGGAGACTAGACATCTACCCCCCCCACTACCACTATCAGATTAGAGCCATAATGGAGACTAGACATCTACCACCCCACTACCACTATCAGATTAGAGCCATAATGGAGACATCTACCCCCCCCCCCACTACCACTATCAGATTAGAGCCATAATGGAGACTAGACATCTACCCCCCCACTACCACTATCAGATTAGAGCCATAATGGAGACTAGACATCTACCCCCCCACTACCACTATCAGATTAGAGCCATAATGGAGACTAGACATCTACCCCCCCCCCCCCCCCCCCCCCCCCACTACCACTATCAGATTAGAGCCATAATGGAGACTAGACATCTACCACCCCACTACCACTATCAGATTAGAGCCATAATGGAGACATCTACCCCCCCACTACCACTATCAGATTAGAGCCATAATGGAGACTAGACATCTACCCCCCCACTACCACTATCAGATTAGAGCCATAATGGAGACATCTACCCCCCCACTACCACTATCAGATTAGAGCCATAATGGAGACTAGACATCTACCCCCCCCACTACCACTATCAGATTAGAACCATAATGGAGACTAGACATCTACCCCCCCCACTACCACTATCAGATTAGAGCCATAATGGAGACTAGACATCTACCCCCCCCCCCCCCCCCCCCTACCACTATCAGATTAGAGCCATAATGGAGACTAGACATCTACCACCCCACTACCACTATCAGATTAGAGCCATAATGGAGACATCTACCCCCCCACTACCACTATCAGATTAGAGCCATAATGGAGACATCTACCACCCCACTACCACTATCAGATTAGAGCCATAATGGAGACTAGACATCTACCCCCCCCCCCCCCCCCCTACCACTATCAGATTAGAGCCATAATGGAGACTAGACATCTACCCCCCCCCCCCCACTACCACTATCAGATTAGAGCCATAATGGAGACTAGACATCTACCCCCCCCACTACCACTATCAGATTAGAGCCATAATGGAGACTAGACATCTACCCCCCCCCACTACCACTATCAGATTAGAGCCATAATGGAGACTAGTTATCTACCACCCCACTACCACTATCAGATTAGAGCCATAATGGAGACTAGACATATACCACCCCCCACTACCACTATCAGATTAGAGCCATAATGGAGACTAGACATCTACCCCCCCCACTACCACTATCAGATTAGAGCCATAATGGAGACTAGACATCTACCACCCCACTACCACTATCAGATTAGAGCCATAATGGAGACTAGACATCTACCCCCCCACTACCACTATCAGATTAGAGCCATAATGGAGACTAGACATCTACCACCCCCCACTACCACTATCAGATTAGAGCCATAATGGAGACTAGACATCTACCCCCCCCCACTACCACTATCAGATTAGAGCCATAATGGAGACTAGACATCTACCCCCCCACTACCACTATCAGATTAGAGCCATAATGGAGACTAGACATCTACCCCCCCCACTACCACTATCAGATTAGAGCCATAATGGAGACTAGACATCTACCCCCCCACTACCACTATCAGATTAGAGCCATAATGGAGACTAGACATCTACCCCCCCCCTACCACTATCAGATTAGAGCCATAATGGAGACATCTACCACCCCACTACCACTATCAGATTAGAGCCATAATGGAGACTAGACATCTACCACCCCCCACTACCACTATCAGATTAGAGCCATAATGGAGACTAGACATCTACCACCCCTCCAGTCTCTCTCCTACCTGTCCATGAAGAACTCTGAGTAGTCCAGCCTCTCTCCTACCTGTCCCACGTCCTCCATGAAGAACTCTGAGTAGTCCAGTCTCTCTCCTACCTGTCCTACTCCAGTCTCTCTCCTACCTGTCCTACGTCCTCCATGAAGAACTCTGAGTAGTCCAGTCTCTCTCCTACCTGTCCCACGTCCTCCATGAAGAACTCTGAGTAGTCCAGTCTCTCTCCTACCTGTCCATGAAGAACTCTGAGTAGTCCAGTCTCTCTCCTACCTGTCCATGAAGAACTCTGAGTAGTCCAGTCTCTCTCCTACCTGTCCTACGTCCTCCATGAAGAACTCTGAGTAGTCCAGTCTCTCTCCTACCTGTCCATGAAGAACTCTGAGTAGTCCAGTCTCTCTCCTACCTGTCCCACGTCCTCCATGAAGAACTCTGAGTAGTCCAGTCTCTCTCCTACCTGTCCTACGTCCTCCATGAAGAACTCTGAGTAGTCCAGTCTCTCTCCTACCTGTCCTACGTCCTCCATGAAGAACTCTGAGTAGTCCAGTCTCTCTCCTACCTGTCCCACGTCCTCCATGAAGAACTCTGAGTAGTCCAGTCTCTCTCCTACCTGTCCCACGTCCTCCATGAAGAACTCTGAGTAGTCCAGTCTCTCTCCTACCTGTCCCACGTCCTCCATGAAGAACTCTGAGTAGTCCAGCTGTGGTTTCTCCAGGCTCTTGTCCCACCGACGGGTCTGTCCCAACGACGCATTCAGCTCACCGTACTTCTGATCCCCGTTCTCCTACACACACACAAACACACACACACACACACACAGACACACACACACACACAGGTCAGGGCTCTGTTTCATCTGAGGCAAGTCACTGGCACTTTCCCAACAGAGGATGCTGGTGGGTGGAAATATAGGAGGACTAGCTCTCAATGTAATGGGTTGGAATGGAAATGGAATACATGGACTTGTATCAAAGGAATGAACCCTAACCCTAACCATGTGTTCATCCCCTTCCCCACTCTCATATAACCCTGCCCCCTCCTCCCTCCATAACCCTGCCCCCCCTCTTCCATAACCCTAACCCTCCATAACCCTGCCCCTCCATAACCCTGCCCCCCCACCCTCCATAACCCTGCCCCCCCTCTTCCATAACCCTGCCCCTCCATAACCCTGCCCC
The DNA here is from genome assembly GCF_964263955.1 of Coregonus lavaretus. Classification (NCBI taxonomy): domain Eukaryota; kingdom Metazoa; phylum Chordata; class Actinopteri; order Salmoniformes; family Salmonidae; genus Coregonus; species Coregonus lavaretus. The sequence goes on from NW_028156566.1 coordinate 14,947, forward strand.
CCCTCCCTCTATAACCCTGCCCCCCCTCCCTCCCTCCATAACCCTGCCCCCGCCCCCCTCCATAACCCTGCCCCTCCACCCTCCATAACCCTGCCCCCCCTCCTCCCTCCATAACCCTGCCCCTCCACCCTCCATAACCCTGCCCCTCCCCCTCCCTCCATAACCCTGCCCCCCCCCTCCATAACCCTGCCCCCGCCCCCCTCCATAACCCTGCCCCTCCACCCTCCATAACCCTGCCCCCCCTCCTCCCTCCATAACCCTGCCCCTCCACCCTCCATAACCCTGCCCCTCCACCCTCCATAACCCTGCCCCCCCGCCCCCCTCCATAACCCTGCCCCTCCACCCTCCATAACCCTGCCCCCCCCTCCCTCCATAACCCTGCCCCTCCTCCCTCCATAACCCTGCCCCTCCACCCTCCATAACCCTGCCCCCCCTCCTCCCTCCATAACCCTGCCCCTCCTCCCTCCATAACCCTGCCCCCCCCTCCCTCCATAACCCTGCCCCTCCTCCCTCCATAACCCTGCCCCTCCACCCTCCATAACCCTGCCCCTCCACCCTCCATAACCCTGCCCCCCCTCCTCCCTCCATAACCCTGCCCCTCCTCCCTCCATAACCCTGCCCCTCCACCCTCCATAACCCTGCCCCCCCCTCCCTCCATAACCCTGCCCCTCCTCCCTCCATAACCCTGCCCCTCCACCCTCCATAACCCTGCCCCCCCGCCCCCCTCCATAACCCTGCCCCTCCACCCTCCATAACCCTGCCCCCCCTCCTCCCTCCATAACCCTGCCCCCCCGCCCCCCTCCATAACCCTGCCCCCCCCCCCCCTCCATAACCCTGCCCCTCCACCCTCCATAACCCTGCCCCCCCTCCTCCCTCCATAACCCTGCCCCTCCACCCTCCATAACCCTGCCCCCCCCTCCCTCCATAACCCTGCCCCTCCTCCCTCCATAACCCTGCCCCTCCACCCTCCATAACCCTGCCCCCCCGCCCCCCTCCATAACCCTGCCCCTCCACCCTCCATAACCCTGCCCCCCCTCCTCCCTCCATAACCCTGCCCCTCCTCCCTCCATAACCCTGCCCCCCCCCCTCCATAACCCTGCCCCCCCTCCCTCCATAACCCTGCCCCCGCCCCCCTCCATAACCCTGCCCCCCCCCCCTCCCTACCTCTATACTCTTGTTCTTCTCCTGTGTGACATCACTCATCCCCTTGAG
>NW_028156565.1:0-18794 GCF_964263955.1 Coregonus lavaretus
CCTTGTTTCGGGCAGGCTTCGGCGTTCGTCGTCACCGGCTTACTAACCACTGCTGCCCCAATCATCATCACAATTGTCTTGTCTTGTCTTGTCAATCACACACACCTGGTTCCTCCCCTAATTAGTCAGTGTATAAGTGTTCCCTCTACCCCTTGTCCTTGTGGGGGATTGTTAATGGTGAGAGTAGTGTAGCTCGGTGAGCTCCTCATAACATTGTGTTGCCAGGGTAGAATTTCCCCCCTGTGCCTATGTATTATTGGATTCCGTTACAGTGTATTGGCCAGGGATGTTAGTTTGCCCTGTGCCTGTTTCGTTGATCGCTATTGGAGCGCATTTGTGTGTCAACGTAGGAATAAACTCTGTATTCGGTGATTACCCTCCTGCGCCTGACTCCTTCCACCACACTCATCACAGTCATTCTAGTTATGTGAGAGATACAGGCGTGCTTCTCACACAGCCACCGTCAGGGCGTCGGCCACGCGTTTGGCTCCAACATATACTATGCCCACATACTCTAGTGTAGCTGTGGGGCTTACAAGTCTGAATTTCTTACAGCCTAATTTTCAAGACATCAATGTACAGCAACATTTTTAGGGTCACTGCAGAACACCCTCCATATGCATATGAACACATACTCAGAGGTGGGGCTTACAAGACTCACATTTCATATACTCAGAGGTGGGGCTTACAAGACTCACATTTCATATACTCAGAGGTGGGGCTTACAAGACTCACATTTCATATACTCAGAGGTGGGGCTTACAAGACTCACATTTCATATATTCAGAGGTGGGGCTTACAAGACTCACATTTCATATACTCAGAGGTGGGGCTTACAAGACTCACATTTCATATATTCAGAAGTGGGGCTTACAAGACTCACATTTCATATACTCAGAGGTGGGGCTTACAATACTCACATTTCATATACTCAGAGGTGGGGCTTACAAGACTCACATTTCATATACTCAGAAGTGGGGCTTACAATACTCACATTTCATATACTCAGAGGTGGGGCTTACAATACTCACATTTCATATACTCAGAGGTGGGGCTTACAAGACTCACATTTCATATATTCAGAGGTGGGGCTTACAAGACTCACATTTCATATACTCAGAGGTGGGGCTTACAATACTCACATTTCATATACTCAGAGGTGGGGCTTACAAGACTCACATTTCATATACTCAGAAGTGGGGCTTACAATACTCACATTTCATATACTCAGAGGTGGGGCTTACAATACTCACATTTCACATACTCAGAGGTGGGGCTTACAATACTCACATTTCATATACTTTTCAAGACATCACTGTAGGACAAACATTTGATTTGATATCAGAATATACTTCAAATAAAATAAATCAATGTATGCTACAGCAGAACACATATTATAGTATATAGGCCTCCTGCCTATCTGATAATATGAAGCGCATATTCAGATTAACTTCACAGGACAGAACAAGTTTGTAAAGTTTTCCAGAACCTTCCACAACACGGCCATTTCCTGGTGCGTCTTCTCCTCCCTATCTCTTGTTTTGCTCCTGGTGTCTGTGACACATCTGGGTCCTTTAGCAATCCATGACCTCACATAGGGGACTGGGTTGAATTTGGTCAGGGGTGGGCCAACAAGGTTCAGAAAGAGTAGCCCTGATATGGTGGAGGTATGCAGAGAGGCGCGGGTTGAGGTGCAAATCAGATTCATTTGAGAAAATCCCTGCTGGCCTTCTGCACTGGAGATGGGGATGGTGCTGACCTCCATCAACATCTCTTTAAGTCCATCTGGAGATGGGGATGGTGCTGACCTCCATCAACATCTCTTTAAGTCCATCTGGAGATGGGGATGGTGCTGACCTCCATCAACATCTCTTTAAGTCCATCTGGAAAGTCTCCTTTATCATTACCATCAGTGTCCCTGTACTGCCTGTAGGCCCGTATGACCGTACGTGGACTGCCAATGCCAAACCTCTGGCAGAGAGATTCTATCACTGTTTCTCCATACAGTGCTCCTGCATCCTCTGGCCAGTATTGAGCATAAAGCACCTTCAGCTCCTCTATGAACTGGCTGTATCCTGTATTGTCCACTGGTGACTGCCCTGTGTGCAGTAATAACACCCTCACTTCCCTGGTGACTGCCCTGTGTGCAGTAATAACACCCTCACTTCCCTGGTGACTGCCCTGTGTGCAGTAATAACACCCTCACTTCCCTGGTGACTGCCCTGTGTGCAGTAATAACACCCTCACTTCCCTGGTGACTGCCCTGTGTGCAGTAATAACACCATCACTTCCCTGGTGACTGCCCTGTGTGCAGTAATAACACCCTCACTTCCCTGGTGACTGCCCTGTGTGCAGTAATAACACCATCACTTCCCTGGTGACTGCCCTGTGTGCAGTAATAACACCATCACTTCCCTGGTGACTGCCCTGTGTGCAGTAATAACACCCTCACTTCCCTGGTGACTGCCCTGTGTGCAGTAATAACACCATCACTTCCCTGGTGACTGCCCTGTGTGCAGTAATAACACCCTCACTTCCCTGGTGACTGCCCTGTGTGCAGTAATAACACCATCACTTCCCTGGTGACTGCTCTGTGTGTCTCTCTTTTGGAGCTCGAGTGACAATTCAGATGTGTGCGATGCACTTCAACAACTAAGACCTAGATTGTTAACAAACGCATGCGAGGATATCCGCATGGCAAGGCCACTATAGCTCTGACGGGTCACGCCGTCGCGGGAGGCATCCTCAGATCATCATTATTTGGTCCGTAAAGGTTAAAGAGACATATCTGTTTATGGTCCAATAACATATTTAAAATAATCTATCTACCTCGCGTATCTGTTTGGATAATTTGCACATTCAGATCGAAATTACTGTTAATTAATATCATCACCCCTTTTGAGTTTCTTAGCCCATGGGAGAAGTATATTCCCCCCCCAGTCCTTTTTCCACCCAACTGCATCTAGAATTGTTGAATGGGTTTCCTGTAAACAATAGATATTATATTCCTTCTCTTGGAGCCATGTAAATATTGTTCTTCTTTTGTTATTGTCTGCTAAGCCATTACAATTATAACTGGCTATTACAATTATAAGCTTTGAATGTTGCTTGACAAGCCAGGGGTTATACGTTTGTTTGGTCTTGAACTGAGCCTCTGTCCAAATTACACCTGCTCCGGGGCACTGCCCCCCCGTGCACTTCGTCGGTGGATGGACATATGTAGAAATAAGAGAGCAGGTCTGTAATCAGTGGGGAAGGATTAGGATGATTCCACAGAAGGATCAACGCACTTTTACATGATGGTTTTTCTGGGAGGCTGGAGAAATAACCAGGAGGCAACTTGATTTAACTCTGATCGCTTTTTTAAATGTTTACAGTGAAAACAGTGAACAAATTGTATAAATAATGCGTGAGGTACCGGAGCCGGGCAAATAGGTGCTGGAACAAATTAGGTCAAATCTGAGAGGTGCCAGATCCGGCTCAAATTAAGCACTGGAACCCAGGTCTGGAGTGTATGACGTTGGTGTATTGGTACTGAATATACCAGAGATGGAGACAAGACTGATTGGAACAGAACCAGTGAGACCCAGACCAAGACTCAACCACTAGAGACCTCTAGACCCATGTGTCCAACCTGTAAGGAGACCTAGACCAGTTTAAATGTGTCTCACCTGTAAGGAGACCTAGACCAGTTTAAATGTGTCTCACCTGTAAGGAGACCTAGACCAGTTTAAATGTGTCTCACCTGTAAGGAGACCTAGACCAGTTTAAATGTGTCTCACCTGTAAGGAGACCTAGACCAGTTTAAATGTGTCTCACCTGTAAGGAGACCTAGACCAGTATAAATGTGTCTCACCTGTAAGGAGACCTAGACCAGTTTAAATGTGTCTCACCTGTAAGGAGACCTAGACCAGTATAAATGTGTCTCACCTGTAAGGAGACCTAGACCAGTTTAAATGTGTCCAACCTGTAAGGAGACCTAGACCAGTATAAATGTGTCTCACCTGTAAGGAGACCTAGACCAGTTTAAATGTGGACAAATGAGCCCCAGAGTGTGAACATTAATGCTAGTGTGATGATGATGCTGTCAGTACAGCATAGTGTGGTGAGTTTCAGAGTTGGTCATTAGTCCTCATAGGGGATGGTTTCATTCTATGGAGTAGCAGTGGTCTTCATGACATTGTGCATGTTTTAGATCAAATCCATTGCGGTGAACTGCACAGACTCACTAATCTACAAATCAACTTGCATCTCAAATATTGACTCACTAAGTGGTCCAGATCAGTGATTCTGCGCCTCTCCTTGATCTGACTGATCCCCTCCAACACACTGATGACGGTTTCTCACTATAGAGCCGAGTCAAGCCAAGCAGGGCCAAACTGGGCTGGCTAACACTACAGAGCTAAGTCAAGCAGGGCCAAACTGGGCTGGCTAACACTACAGAGCTGAGTCAAGCAGGGCCAAACTGGGCTGGCTAACACTACAGAGCTGAGTCAAGCAGGGCCAAACTGGGCTGGCTAACGCTACAGAGCTGAGTCAAGCAGGGCCAAACTGGGCTGGCTAACACTACAGAGCTGAGTCAAGCCAAGTTCTGGAACCATCCTTGAAAGGACAATGTGTAAAGAAAATATCCCAGCCAGTCCAGTCCAGTTGTGGTCAGCTCTGTTGTGTGAATCTGGTTTCTCCATACCTCTAAATGCCATCTTTCCTGTAAGTCGCTCTGGATAAGAGCGTCTGCTAAATGACTAAAATGTAAAATGTAAAATATGTAATTACATTTGTCACATGCACCGAATACAACAGGTGTAGACCTTACCGTGAAATGCTTACTTACAAACCCTTAACCAACAATGCTGTTCAAGAAATAGAGTTAAGAAAATATTTACGAAATAAACTAAATTTAAAAAACAAATCAAATCAAAAAGTAACACAATAAAATGACATAACATTAATGAGGCTATATACAGGGCGTCATTCTTGAGGTGGAGTAGCTCTGCCAGTCAATGTGTGGGGGTACAGGTTAGTTGAGGTCATTTGGAAAGTGACTATGCATAGATAAAACAGCCAGTAGCAGCAGTGTAAAATCAAAAAGGGGGTGGGGGGGTCAATGTAAATAGTCCGGGTGACCATTTCATTAATTCTTCCCCCATTCGTTTGGGATTGAGACCTGCAGTCACCTTGATTTAAGACCACTTTTGAGAAGTGTTCCACAGGCAGTAAATCTATTGTAGAATAAATGGAACCTGGATCCATTTCATTCTATTAACATGGCTTGTGTGTGTTATAGCAGTAATGGGGTTAAACTGATATTAAAATGACAACTCCATAGGTGGGTACCAGGTCAGGGGAGTTCATCTCTGCTCCCAGCATCCCTGGGACAGTACTGATCAACATAGCTGACCTGATGCAGAGGTGGACCAGTGATGTTTTCCTCTCAGTGGTGAGACTTGCCCTTCCATTTGATACACTGTTAACTCATAAGATCATACAAGATGTTACAGGCTTATTGCATGTGGAAACAGACCTGCATTCAATTACTATTTAAAATCATGTTGAATACTTAATAAGCAGTGCTTGATTGAGTTTGCCTGTTGTAATGGAACCAATAGAAAAGTCCTAAAAGTACAAACATCAAAAACTTTTCTCGTTCAGTTAGTCCCTCCCTGTTTCAGCTAATTATCTTCAGTTTGGTGCCTAGTGAATACGACTCAGGTCTCTTTGGAAACATCAATGTAAATTCACCTTAGGTTTTTACTCCTCACTTTCCCTTTCAGGTCTATAGGGTTTTGCTTCCCCCCTGCTGGAGACTGGAGCACAAGGCAGTCCCTGGCTTTCTTTGGGCAGCTGGAGGATGAGGCCCTCCTCACCTGTTGTGACGGGTCCAACAAATATCCCCTGGTGAAGGCAGGGTCCTATCTCATCCAACGCTTCAATGACTCTTATGGGAGGCAGTGAGCATTTCCCATGTTAAGCTATGGAATTAATTGTACAGCATTGGATTGGTGTTGGCATGGGGTAGAGGGAGTTTACATATACCAGTCATTTCCTTTTAAATCCATGAAGGGAAGTGGACAAGTTCACACTTAGAAGGAGATAATAGTTCCACACCTCATGTGTCCTGATAACTACAGGAATGGAACCATATTGAGGTTGTCTGCTTTCTATAGTCTCCCGAGTGGTGCAGTGGTCTAAGGCACTGCATCACAGTGATAGCTGTGCCACTAGAGATCTTGGTTCAAATCCAGGCTCTGTCGTAGCCGTCAGCGACCTGGCGGCGCACAATTGGTCCAGGGTAGGGGAGGGAATGGCCGGCAGGGATGTAGCTCAGTTGGTAGAGCATGGTGTTTGCAATGCCAGGGTTGTGGTTTCGATTCCCATAGGGGCCAGTATGAAAAATATATATAATAATAATATGCCATTTAGCGGACGCTTTTATCCAAAGCGACATACAGTCATGTATATATATGCACTAACGGTAAGTTGCTCTGGATAAGAGCGTCTGCTAAATGACGTAAATGTGTATGGTTTGAGAGAGAGAGAGAACATCAGGTAAAGTTCTGGGGGATGTCAGCCATGAAGTTGTCTAAACACAACTGGAATATAATTGGTTTGTGATTCATTGCTAATGGATTTTCCATTAGGAACACAGGGGGAAAACCTAACACAACAACACACATACCACACAACCAATAAAAACAAAGGGGGAGGAAACCACTAAAGTCATTACCATATTGTCATTTTCTAACGACAGGGAGAAAACATGTAAAATCTAGAAGACTACTTTAGATCTGGTCAAAAGAAGCCTAGTGCACTACGTAGGGAACAGGGAGAGAATTGGGACAGAGACAGTAACTCCTGTATGGAAATCTTTATTCTAATGACAGTGAGCAAATCTCCAATCTCCACCTTATTCCCTATGTAGTGCACTACTTTAGATCTGATCAGAAGTAGCCTAGTGCACTACGTAGGGAACAGGGAGAGATTTGGGACAGAAACAGTAACTCCTGTATGAAAATCTTCATTCTAATGACAGTGAGAAAATCTCCAATCTCCACCTTATTCCCTATGTAGTGCACTACTTTAGATCTGATCAGAAGTAGCCTAGTGCACTACGTAGGGAACAGGGTGTCATTTGGGCCAGAGTCAGTAACTCCCCTGGGTATGAATTGTCTCTATCTTATCTGTCTTCTATATTATGTTCTCCTCTCCTCCTCTCTTCTCTCCTCTATTCACTCTATTCTATTATCCACACCACATGCCAGCTTCAACACAATCCATTTACAAGTTAAAGACACACCTTGGAATAAATAGCAAAGGAAAACTACTACTAGATGTATTTTTTATTTCCCATCACCATGAATCATATTTAATAACTGAACAGTAGCAGACATAACTTCATCTGTTCCTGACTCTGGGTAGTGGATTAAAAAGACCATCAATCTCCAATGATATTAAAGTACAATTCTGAACATTACTGATATACTGAGTGGCAAGTCAAGATATCTGCTGTTTTTATTGTTGGGTTAATAGCACCACCTGCTGGACAGGTTTAATGTTGCTTGACTGAGCAGTACGGGAGAATAAAAGATGCCAAATTTAGGGCCGGTTTCCCGGACATCTCCATTGAACATGCTTTTTAGTCTAGGACTAGGCTACATCTGTGTCCGGGAAACCGGCCCATATAGTTCAATTAGCAAGTAAGTAACACTACCTGTTCCATGATACTGAGGAAAATGACAATGAGACAGAGAACCAATTGACAAAACATGTCAATGGTTCTGAATGACAACCAACATACATTAACAGCATACATCATGATTAATGTGAATATATAAGACATTGCACTTAAAAAAATATGAATGCATTGAATTGTAATACATAACATCTTCTGAAGATCAAATCAATCAAATCATTGTACATAAAAACAGAGCAGAATGAATCATCACATCTGGGGACCTTCACCACCAGCATGACTAGTATCTATGTGGACCCTACTACAGTTTAACCAGCTCAGCTATAGACTACACCAGCATGACTAGTATCTATGTGGACCCTACTACAGTTTAACCAGCTCAGTTATAGACTACACCAGCATGACTAGTATCTATGTGGACCCTACTACAGTTTAACCAGCTCAGCTATAGACTACACCAGCATGACTAGTATCTATGTGGACCCTACTACCGTTTAACCAGCTCAACAGTACTATCATAGAGATAAAACCCAGGATAGAGGGGCTGAGTGAATGTGGTCTGGACTCTGTGGAGGAGGGTCATTGTGTCAGAGACACTGTAGAAGGACAGAGTTCCTGCCTTGTGATCCAGGTACACTCCTACTCTGGAGGGCTGAGGGCCTGATACTTTAGTCTCAACATTATTGTGTCTGAAACAATAACCACCACTAGAGCACTGTAAACTCCAGGACTTGTTATTGAATCCAAATCCACTACCTTTCCCTGTTCTGCTGATGTCTTTATATGAGACTGCTGTAACAACACCCCACCCACTCCACTCCACCTCCCAGTAACAGCGTCCAGACAGACCCTCTCTACACAGAACCTGGCACCAGTTTGTGAATCTTTCTGGATGAACAGGATATGGTTGTTCTTGGTCTGTATAGGTCACCTTTCTGTTCCCTTCAGACAGAGAGAGGCATTTTTGTGCTGTGTTTGGGTCCAGTGTGAGCTGACAGGAATCTGGGAGAAGAGCAGAGCAGAGACCAATGAGGGGAGTTAGAACAATAAGTGAAGTCAGATACTGTATCAACCCTGTCTTTGATTAGAGCACAGCAGAGATCAAATCAGAGAAATATGAGGAGTCAGATAGATACCCAGTCTTTGATTAGATCTACTATTGCTATATATTTCTAGAGGGATTGTTAGGAGTGTCAGTAAAAAGAGACTGTTAGTTACTTCAGAATAAAGAGACTCACATTGTAAGAACTGTTCTCTGGTCTTGGGCTCTGGAGGCAGTACAACCTCCACTATATTCACTACAGACACACAAACACATTCACAGAGAGAGGGAATGTTATCATCATACCATATTCCACATGTATATGACTAGTAGGGAACTTTCAATGGTCTAAAGTTGATGTTCTTATTATTTTCAACACACCTGTAGTGGAGATCTTGGTCCATTCTCCTTTAAGGACGTCTTCTAGTTTCTCTCTCAGTTCAGACACAGTCTTACTCACATCTCCAAAGTACTGAAGAGGACGGACAACGATGCTGGGTAAGTCTGAAGATACACTGGTACCGGAGAGAGACTGATAACTCTGGGGGGAGAGAGAGAGAGCGAGAGCGAGAGCGAGAGAACAGAACCAAATGATTGAGAGTTTCACATTGAGTTTTAATTTCATATCACATGTATCAAGGCAGTTGAGTTACCTGGAGGAAATGGATGTGATCCTCTGTGTGTGAGAGCTGCTCCAGCTCAGTGCTTCTCTTCCTCAGCTCAGCTATCTCCTGCTCCAGTTGCTCCAGGAGTCCTTCAGCTTGACTCACTTGAGCCTTCTCTTGGGCTCTGATCAGCTCCTTCACCTCAGAGCGCCTTCTCTCAATGGAGCGGATCAGCTCAGTAAAGATCTTATCACTGTCCACCACTGCTGCCTGTGCAGAGCGCTGTTAAGAGAGAGAGAGAGAGAGAGACTGACTTGTCTTACTTTAATGAGCCATCCTCATTACACTAACACCCCCACCCCCACCCCTAAAAGCACATTGCGTGCCACCACAACCTCCACACAATCACATTATCCAGTACCCAACACCACAGTACAATACACCAACCAGCACCACATTCCAACCGTCCATCCAACCCCTCCTCTCCAGCCGTACAGACAGCCCCCCTGAGCCCCCATACCTCCTGAAACATCTCCACACTGTTGATCATTTTGTACAACTCAAACTCAACCCTAAGGCGTCAACAGTAATGGCATTACCCTGGCAACACAGAAAAAACATGATGAACAGTCTGTCATGGCAGAAAACGGACACCCCTCCCCAACTCCCAGGTCAACCCGAGCCAACCAGCTATTGGTGTCCAGGGCTCCATGTAATACCCTCCACCTATACCCAGCCATGCTCTCAGCCCCCACAACCCCCTGCCACTGATGCCCCTTCACTCCCACTAAGCTCAGAGTGTTAAAAGTCAGTAAGTCCTCCGGACTCTCCTGCCAGTCCCCAGTCTCTGCTGTCCCTTGCAGTGGTGGAAACGGTGGTGGCCCCTCCTCAGGCTGCTCCAGCCCTCAGTACTGCAGCATAGAAATCAGAGACCCCTGCTGTATTGAATCTCTCCTGCCGCATGATGAAGATCTGCTGATCCAGCCCCAAACCACCAGCCCTCCTCAACAGAGCACATGCTGGTTCCCTCCAGCCCACCTCCGTACGGTACAGTAGCCTCTGTGCTGCTGAGTCAGAACGCTGCCGCCCTGACCAGAAAAAATTCACTAACTTGCGCTGCAGGTCCACAAGCAGACCACCGGGGGCGTTGAGAATGGCCAATTTAAGCCATAGGGAGGATGCCACCAAGTTGTTGATGATCAGCACCCTCCCTCTGTATGCCACTTGGGAGATGAGCCACCTCCACTTCGTCAGCCTCGACACCACCGCTTGTGACACTCCTTCCCAGTTCTTCCTATCCCAACCCTCCGAGCCCAGATACACCCCAAGCATCTTGAGCCACTCACAGCCCCACTGCAACCCCCCTGGAAGCTGCGGAGGTGCCCTGTCCCTCCATGCCCCACATAACAGAGCCTCACTCTTGCCCCAGTTTCCCTAAGCAGAAGACGCCCCCTCGTACACCCTCAAACTATTCTCCAGGGCCTGTAGGTTCTGCTCATCCCTAACCAACACAGACGTCATCAGCGTATGCTGCCACTGCTATGCCTGTCCCCAACCCTATGCCTGGCTCCCACACTCCCTGTAGCCTCCTGCGTAGCAGGCCCAGAAAGGGCTCAATAACAAGAGTGTATAGCTGCCCTGACAGAGGGCATCCCTGGTGAATGCCCCTCCCTACCCAGACTGGCCTACTGAGCCCTCCCCACACCTTGACCATACATGAAGCCCCAGCGTACAGCATTTGAACACAGGCCACAAAATTCTCCCCACAACCAAAACAACACATTGAACAGATATTCATGGTCCACCCTATCAAAGGCTTTCTCCTGATTATGAACAGATTGTCTGTGTTTGAGCGTCCTGGTACACAGTACGTTTGGTCCTTGTGCACAATAGAGTCCAGGTGGGACTTCAGTCTGTTAACGAGGACCTTGGTAAAGACCTTATAGTCCAAACAGAGCAATGCCACAGGCCTCCAGTTCTTTATGTCGCTCAAATCCCTATTTTGGGCAGGAGAGTCAAAGCCTCCCGTCTACAGCTTAGCGACAGCTCCCCCACCCCGACGCACTCACACAACACACGTTCTGTCCAATAATTCCCCAGAACTTTTTATAAAAATCCACAGGCAGACCGTCTGAGAGTTTGTGAAAGGCCAGGGAAATGTCTATTTGATTTATCTGTGACAGAGAGAGTTTGGAAAGGTCTGTGAGCAGAACCTGAGAAAACCCAGGATAATAATAATAATAATATGCCATTTAGCAGACGCTTTTATCCAAAGCGACTTACAGTCATGTGCATACATTTTTACATATGGGTGGTCCCGGGGATCAAACCCACTACCCTGGCATTACAAGGACCATGCACTACCAATTGAGCTACAGAGGACCACAGAGTTCTGCCCTCTATAAATCAGAGTACAACTCCACAGCCTCATCTCCTCACAACAGAAGTTACCCACCCATCAGGCTCCCTCATCTCCCCCACAACAGAAGTTACTCACCCATCAGGCTCCCTCATCTCCCCCACAACAGAAGTTACCCACCCATCAGGCTCCCTCATCTCCTCACAACAGAAGTTACCCACCCATCAGGCTCCCTCATCTCCCCCACAACAGAAGTTACCCACCCATCAGGCTCCCTCATCTCCCCACAACAGAAGTTACCCACCCATCAGGCTCCCTCATCTCCCCACAACAGAAGTTACCCACCCATCAGGCTCCCTCATCTCCCCCACAACAGAAGTTACCCACCCATCAGGCTCCCTCATCTCCCCACAACAGAAGTTACCCACCCATCAGGCTCCCTCATCTCCCCACAACAGAAGTTACCCACCCATCAGGCTCCCTCATCTCCCCACAACAGAAGTTACCCACCCATCAGGCTCCCTCATCTCCCCACAACAGAAGTTACCCGCCCATCAGACAAACGTAAAACAAGGGATTTTCTTGGTTTCCCCACTCTGTTTTTCCAACCCCTCTGGTGAAACAGAGAACTGAGCCCTGTACTATAATATAATATAATGTGCCATTTTGCACACGCTTTTATCCAAAGCGACTTACAGCCATGCGTGCATATATATATATATTTTTTTTGTGTATGGGTGGTCCCGGGGATCGAACCCACTACCCTGGCGTTACAAGCGCCGTGCTCTACCAGCTGAGCTACAGATGACCAGGTGCAGACACATTTATGAAAGCAAAGACAAGGTCATTATTTGGGTTCTAATCACTAACAACCTACCCTTACACACCTCTTTTGCTACCCCTGCACTAAGATTTCTGCCATGGCATTTAAATGTTTTTGGTTTACATATTCCCCCAGTCTTTGCCGCCGTTCATGTTAAGAAAGTCTAACCGTGAAATCTCCATAAGAGGTGGGAGGGAAATCACCACAATCAGAAACCAGTAGAGAAGCCCATAAAGCCGCCATGCCAGAAAAAAACATCCATTTAAGCAGATTCTGAAGACATGCCCTTAAGAACCCATGACCCATTTTCTCAGCCTATACCGCTTCCTGGGTGAGAGGACACTAAACCCCTCATTCTTCATCACGTGTTGTACTGACCTTACAAACCTTCCAGGATCAATCAAATAAGACTCCAGCAGAACCTTCTTTTTCCCCTTTAGTCTCCATCAGGAACCTAGAAAGTTCTCTCACCGTATATACTGAGCCCTCAGCCTGACTGTCTGTCAGCTCTGGATCCAATGAGCCGTCTGAAAACGAGACCGCCTTGTCCTCCGCTCCCGCAGACTCACCTCCCCCCTCTTCCTCTTCCTCCTCCTCCATTGGCACGGAACCGTCCTCCTCCTCCTCAGTCTCTGCCCCCCTGCACTTCCTCCCTGATCAGAGCCTCTTCCCAAATGACAGGCAATATTTCCTGGGATGAGCCCACCAAGCCTTCGCCCACCGGAGTCTCTGTTACTACAGAAACCTGCCTCAGCTCATGTAGCCCAGCTGCAACCCTCCCCACCACCGCTTTCTCCACGGCCTGCGCACCACCACTTGGCCATGCACTACTACCGTGTGGCTCAGTTGGTAGAGCATGGCGCTTGCAACGCCAGGGTTGTGGGTTCGTTTCACAGGAAAACTCCTCCTGCCTGAGCTTTTTACTGTCCCTTTCCACACTGCTAACGCAAGAGGAAGGACTGAAAACACATTTAACACATTACTGTGAAGTAATATAATGATGATTCATGTTTATTATTACCTGTTTTTATGGTCATGTTTTGAAATTATACTTCATTACTATAATGATTATCAATACGCCTGAACATTAATTCAGTCACCTCTGGTCGACAAAAACGTATTTTCCTAGTACATTAATTGTCAAATTCATCAACCAGCATCGAGCACTCTGCCTTCTCAGGCAAGCGAGGGGCATGTTGAGGTAAATATGCTAACCGCCAAGGTTGCATTATGTCATTTATTGGTGGGCTGGAAGATGCAGTGTTTTTTCTTTTCTATTCAGAGGCTATTTACTTCCAATATGAGATCATTTTATATAGAAGGTTTTTATAATGCATGTTTACTAGGGTTGAGGTTAGCGCATCTGAGTAGGGATTATTTGGGTTCAATACCTGTCCTACCTATCAATCATATTGCTGCTTGTAGCCTATAACTGATGATCCCCACACTAGAAACACCGAAAACTATCTGTGCTACCAAACCCTGTGTTCCACCCCTCCCCTGTGTAACCTTGAGGTTTGTTAAGAAACAAACACTTGTCTATGAAAACAGACATGTTTAACGGATTCCGCTTGGCACCCAGCCGAGAGCACACGAAAACCACTTGCAAATTTACCAAAACTAACCAACTACTTGCGGTCTGTTCGGAAGCAATAAACGGAGGCAGATTAGCCACCACAACTCTTATCGAAAGAGGCGACATCTGCACCAACACACCCCTCACAACAAGACAAACCTTTTTCATTAACACAACCACCGCCTTGTTCATTCTGGATGCAGAGTCCAGATGTTCCGCTCCAACCTGTTCGCCGACCATGAGCAAAACTTCCTCCACACCTTTCTCCGGAACGGACCCGAAGCGACAGCGTTTCTTCTCCACTCGGTTGAGGCTATCACGCCGCCCTAACAAACTACCCCTACTCCCCCCTCAACTCTAAACGATAAACAGTGGAAACCAATAAACAAACCCTCCACCATGAGAAAATACATTCAGAAAATACGCAAGAACCAAAAGAAAAAAGAATAGTAGCCCTCCTCACGAACCACAAATCTCTCACACAACCAACTTCTTCTTCTATGATATAATGGCGGTCCACAAACCAACGTTAAAGGTGCATGCCGCCACCTACTGTGCTGGAGTGTGTGGTCAATCACGGTTTCCAACATTTCTAAATCCTCCTACGTAACTCAGTACTTCTGAGAAAATAAAGAAGAGCCCTACTAACTTCTAATAGACCCTCCCCCATCCCCAAAATCCCTTCCAAACCCGTCCAACCCAGCAGAATCTCACCACTAAACCCATTCTCTCAATTCTCCATAATAACATTAATACCTCCAATAGCAGGTCACTCCTATTAGATTTACCAGATGATAAACTATTCAATACAGACAGAGAATCCGACCATACTATAATTCTAACAGGTTGTACGTCCTCCACCCACTGGAGGGCAACTATTATCACCAACAGTTCAACTGAGTATACTGACAGTTCATCTGTTAGTCTTCTACATATCTGCACATCAAATTCAGGAACGTAAACGCCTGCTCCTGTGAGCCCACTATCTGGGTCCTTGGATCCGTCTGTGAAAAGCAGTAAAAAAGCATAAAAACTTTTACCAATGTAATTGTCAACCAGTTTCACTATATCACTGACTTCTGACCAATCTTTCCTTTTCTCTACCAAGGTTAGATCAACAACAGGGTCTGGGAGTAACCATGGAGGAACATCCCCTATCACCACAGAAGGGCCAACCTCCAACTCCCTCAAACCACTCTCATCAGCAAGCTTTCCAACTGTCCAACCAAAACCACTGCCTTGTCTACTAGGATATTCCCAACAGTCATCTAGAACAGTAGCAGTGGGATGCTCAACCTCACAGCCTTTCAACCCAATAAGATAATGACAATTTTTTACGCCGTACATACAAAGGCATCTCTCCTGCCTCCACCAGTAAGGCACATACAGATGTTGATTTAAATGCACCAGTACATATCCTTAAAGCTATATACTGGATTGTGTCCAGCTTCTGAAGCCAAGTTTTGCCTTGTTCGATAAACTATACACCCGTAATCAATTGTCGTCCTGATCAGAGCTCTATAAATATCCATCAACAATTGTCTGTCAGCACCCTATTCATAACCAGAGACCCACACAACCAACTACCATGAAAGTTAATGAATGAGAGAGACATGAACATCGTTACAATACTGTACATAGACATAATGTAACGGTTCATCTTCTTTGGTGTTTAACGGCGGTTGGCATCCAATATGTTGCATTACCGCCCCCAACTGGACTATAATATAAATCCATTATACTTTGTGATACAAAATGGGAAAAGGGGAAATTATAATAATACAAAAAACACCCTTCCAACTAACCCTACACTCATTAAATACCCACTACCCCATTCCACTACTTTGACCCTATCTGCTCCTGCACCATGCCAACGGCCTGGGAGGACGGGACACCACCACTCAACACACCCTGTAACTCTTCTGAAGTCTAATCTTGTATGCCCAAGTACTTCTCTGCAGCTGCCACCACAATATCTATTTTCTGGGATTTACATTCAATTTCATTCAATTTCTGCTGTACAGTTGATAACCATTGCTATGAACTCTAAGAAGCTAACTTTACTGAAGTATATATCACTAGTTGGCCTATCCCTCTGTGCTGGCACAGATCTACTACTCACAGGGATCCTCTCAGGATCTCTCACCCTTGACCCATCCTCCTCTACTTCCTTCACTGTCTCAGCATACGACACCTTCTGCACTACTCTGACTCTAGCCACCTCAACCTGCCTCTCTCGCACCGGACACTTCAGATCCCCAGCAACATGGGCATCCCAACAGTTGACACACACTTTATTCACCGAAACTACACAATCCTCTATCCCCTCCTGCACAATTCCCACATCTTGGAATCTCCTTCCTACAAACTGCTGCAACATGACCATAAACGTTGCACCTGAAACAGCACAGTGGATTCGCCACAAAAGCTCTAACAGGATAACTGATATATCCTACCATGACTTTGTTGGGTAAAGACTCAAAACTCAAAAGGACTGACAGTGACTCCTCTGTTTCACCACGCTCACCACCGGGTCTGTGTTGCACCAAACGGCGGGAATCACAAACACCAGCAGTCTTCAACCTTAATTGCTCCACTTCTACACTTAACGCTACCCCAGAAATCACTCCTTTCAATGGTGCCCTGTTCCTAAGAGCAAAGCAAGAAACAGATCTTGACCCAAGTTGCGTGACACGGAGCGCCCACTCCCTCTGGTCAGAAGAAACACAAACAAATATCCCAAGTCCACTACAGGTTACCTTCACTGATTCAACTGCACCCAACTCCTTTCCCACCCACCCTGAAACTACAAATGGATCTGCCAAAAGGAATGGATTCACTTTCTCCTACAATGTAACTCCTACTGCACCAGATCCTTCTTTATCATGTCCATTGATGCCAGGCTCTGGTTCTGAGCTCTTCACCACACCTTCTACCTCACTTAACTCTCCCTCATTCATTTCCATTTCACCTCCAGAACTCAGTCTGGCGAATGGCTCACTCTGTTTGCACTTGAGTTATAACATTTGATTTTGATTTTGATTTATTTTTATGTCTCTATTCCTTTTAAACTTTTGTGAGTGTAATGTTTACTGTTAATTTCTGATTTGTTTATTATTTATTTCACTTGCTTTGGGAATGTAACATATGTTTCCAATGCCAATAAAGCAAATTTAATTGAATCGAGAGAGAGAGCTCCCTGTTAATGTATAGCAGACATGAGTCGCTCATGGTTACTCATGGTTATGTGAAGAGGTAGAGCCGCTTGCGACTTTAAATCAGTCAGAACAATAGGGAATGTCCTTTTGGTCAAGATGATGGTTTCTCCCACAGTAGACCCGGGTTCATAACCCGTCAGTTACATTAAGCAGTCTATTCTCTGAAAGGGGTCCAGACAGCCTGTTCCCAACAGTGGGATTGGATAGGGGCCCCTCTCTCTCTCTGACTGGAGGAGAGAAGTGAAATGGTGTGTCTCCTCTGGTCAACAATACTCACCTTGAGAGACTCCACAGCCTGTTGCAGCTCCTTCAGGTCCTTCTCTCTCTCCTGGAATCTCTGCTGGACCTTCTGCTGACTCATCCCCAGCTGCATCTGTGGAGAATCACTCTTCAATGAGCTATCAAGCTTTATTTGTCCAGTAGATCAATAGTATAGTAATGTGACATAGGGCCCATAGAGAGGAAGGTCTAAAATCTGGAGGAAGTCCCTTTACCATATGACATTTTCTATGTTGCTATGTTAATGATTATAGTTTTTATGGTAGGTGTACATGTATCAAGGGGTTGAGACTGAACTTTGAACTCTTAAAAGGGCATTCGGAATGATAATAGTGTTTGACTTTAGAAAATGGTGATACATTTGGAGCAAACACAATATACTCAAGGTTTGTGTTCATATTTGTTCTGCCGTGGATCGATATCATTTGAATGATCTCATATTCAAACAGCCTTAGTTCCTACTGTATCTTTAATTCTTTGTTTATCAGACAGTCACCAACAAGTAGTTCTGGTCTTACCTGTTTCTCAGTCCTCTCTGCTGCAGCTGACACTGTATCATGGCCTTTATGTTCATCCATCACACACTGATAACAGATACACTGCTGATCGGTACGACAGAAAACCTCCAGCAGTTTGTCATGATGAGAGCAGATCTTCTCCTGTAGTTGTGCGGTGGCTTTGACCAGCTTGTGCTTCTTGAAACCAAGAAATTCATAGTGAGGTTGGAGGTGAGTCTCACAGTAAGAGGCCAGACACACCAGACAGGACATGAGGGCTTTCTGCTTTCTGGTCCCAGTGCAGAAATCACACGCCACATCTCCAGGTCCAGCATAGCACAGAGCAGGAGGGGGAGCAGCCTGGAGTCCTGTCTTCTTCAGTTTCTCCACCACTTCAGCCAACATGTTATTTTTCCTCAGATTAGGCCTTGGAGTGAAGGTCTCTCTGCACTGAGGACAGCTATAGACCCCTTTCAGAACATCCTGATCCCAGCAGCCTTCAATACAGCTCCTACAGTAACTGTGTCCACAGGCAGTAGTGACCGGCTCCTTCAGTAGATCCAGACAGACAGAACAACAGAACTGGTCCTGGTCCAGCAGATCTCCGTGCTGAGCCATTTGGACGGTTGTTCACTCTCACACAGACAGACGACACAGAGACTCAGATCAGTTTCGTTTCCTCAGAAGAGAGTTTGTGGCAGG